>NC_056746.1:419929479-419986979 GCF_019279795.1 Protopterus annectens
GAAGGAGCTAGAGACGAGGAGAGAGTTCGACTGGGCATTCCTAGACTTAGAGAAAGCATTTGACAAGGTCCCAAGAAAGCTAATATGGGCAGTATTGCGGTGGTTTGAAGTCCTAGAATCCTCGATAGAATTAGTGCAGGCTATGTACAAGGAACCAATGACTCAAGTACAAACAGTGTTCGGCTTCACAGAGGGGTACCCAGTGGGAGTAGGTGTAGACCAAGGTTCAGCTCTGAACCCACTGCTGTTCATACTGGTGATAGACTACATCAGCAAACAGGTCGGAGGGGGGAGATCAACAAAGTTACTGCATGCAGAAGATCTGGTATTACAGGCAGACTCTGAGCTAGAACTTCAGCAAAGGATAGGAGAATGGAATGTAAAACTGAAGACACATGGGATGAAACTAAGCACAGATAAGATGGTAGTAATGGCAGCAAATTGGGGAAATCAGAAAAACCTGAGAGTAAAGATTGAAGGAAGATAGCGGAACAGGTACACAGCTTCAAGTATCTGGGAGGAGTGGTTGAGGAGAAGGGAAGTCTGAATGATTAAGTCAAAGCTAGAATCAGAGGGCTGCAGCCAACTGGCATAAGTGTGTCAGGTATAGTCTGACAGAAGAATGCCAAAGAAGCTGAAAAGTAAGGTGTACAAGACAGTGGTGCGACCAGTACTACTGTATGGTACAGAAACCTGGGCAGTAAAGGCAGAACAGTTGAAGCTAGAAGTGATGGAAATGAAGTGCATGAGATGGGTGGTAGGATGCTCGCACTGTGGGACAGACGAATAAATGGGGATATAAGAGCAGACGGTAAAGTAGCTCCAGTTGCAGAAACGATCAAAGAAAACAGATTACAGTGGTTTGGACATGTGCAGAAAAGCAGAAGACCATCTGGTGAGGAAGATTTGGGATAGATGGGAAGAAGGTAAGATGAACTGAGGAAGTCCAGCAAAGAGGTGGATGGTTTGTTTGAAAGACGATCTGTGACAGTCAGGCATGAGTGCTGAAGAAGGCAGGCGTGTGGCACTGAATCGAGAGAGTTGGTGATACCCCAACCCCATGTCGAAAAAAATGGGAAAAGGGGGGCTGATGATGATGGTGTGTGTGTGTGTGTGTTTTTTCATATATATATATATATATATATATATATATATATATATATATGTGTATATGTGTGTGTGTGTGTGTGTGTGTGTATATAATGTATGCACACCTATGTACATATATAGATATACATATATATGCATATGGTCGAAGGCACCATCTCCGAATGTTACATCCTCTGAACCTAAATGTCAAAACTCACAGGGGCGAACGGTCGGAATGTCTAGCATAACACCGAATCCGACATTTCCGGTTGCGCAACCACCACAACAAGCACTACCATGGGTCAAGAAGTGGGGGATATTAGCCTGGCTGGCGTTCGGTGTTAATGGCTTCTGCATCTGAAAATTCGACAATTTGCAAACTGGGGTCACTGCCTTCGACATTTAGAACATCGGGCAAGTAGTGTTTGCCTAAATGCGTGTATTCCATGTGTGTGTGTGTGTGTGTGTGTGTGTGTGTGTGTGTGTGTGTGTGTGTGTGTGTGTGTGTGTATACATATATATATAGATATAGATATATATATATATATATATATATATATATATATATATATATATATATATATAGATGGGCGAATTACACTTAGTCGAAAATGATTCCAGGCATTTCACTTCACTGAAAGCTCACTTGGTCGAAGTTCATTTGGTCGAAAATGGAATATAGCCCTTGCCCCACTGCAGTGCAACCCTGGAGTGAGAATATTAAATAGGGGGGGTGTGCGGGGCGTAGCCCCCAAGGTGTATATATATATATATATATATATATCAATGCATTTCTAATGGATATACCTTCTTATAATAGTGAATACGTTAAAATTATGTGGGGGGGCACCCCCCCTTATTTAATATTCTCACTCCAGGGTTGCCCTGCAGTGGGGCAGGGGCTATATTCCATTTTCGACTAAATGAACTTCGACCAAGTGAGCTTTCAGTTAAGTGCAATGTCTGGCATTATTTTCGACTAAGTGTAATTCGACCACATGTATGGAATCCATCTATATATATATATATATATATATATATATATGTATGTGTATATATAATACACATGTATATAAATAATTTTTTTTTAGAGTGCTTGTTTAATTTAGTTTAGTTGGAGTGTGTTGCTTTAGTAACCTCTAAGGTAGTTCTTTTTCGGGTATACTTACTGTTTGTAGAAATGTCAGAGAAAGAGAAACCCACCAGTTTTAAGAAATACAGTTCTTGTGGGCATAAAATTCCCAATTCTGATGCCCACAAGAAGTATGTTTACTGTCTGTGGCCGGAACATCTCAAGTCATCCTGCAACATATGTTCCACCTTCATCACCAAGGCCCTCTCCGACCGGCGCAACAAACTCATACTTAAAGGCTTATTTCCAGCCTCCTCTTCTTCTGGGTCTCACGTTCCCTCTAAAACTCATGAAGGCTCCGGCAACTCCCAAGAAACTGCCCTCCAGAAATCTCTGAGAGCATCATAGAGCCAACGGAAAAACTCAGGAAGACTTTGGATCTGAAGATCATTGCTCCTTCCTCAGATCCACTGACCTCGTCGGATCTGACAAGCATGATTACCGTTGCTTGCCATCCACCTCCTACTCATATCCCAGGCCCTCGGATCAGATAGCTAGGAGTCATTCTCCAGAGTTTGTTTTAAAGCCTGTTTCTCTGTCTCTGCCCTCACATTTATTTCAAACCCCAAAGAAGCATTCTAGCCCAGCATCAACAGCATCATCCAAATCTTTAAGGAGCTTAACTGAGGCAGGTGTGGACAGGATGATGCAGATTTCTCAGGGCTCAGATCCAGATGGAGGTCTTGCCAACTCTGTTCCCTCTCAGATCAGTGAGTGCACTTGCCCAGCCAATACCGTCTTCTTCGATCTGTCCAGTAGTTTGAGTTCCAGGATCCAAGAACCCAGAGAGTCTTGGTGTCTGATCAGAGGTAGTTCTCTTCCTCAACTCCGACAGTGTCCCTGGCATGCTCTGCTCTGATACCTTTGCTACTTTGTTGGATCCATTCTTCCCCTTGTTTTCTCGGCTCAGGACAGATTGGATCCAAATCTCTCTGTAGGGCTCAGATTTGGGGTAGGCCTCAACTTCCCGTCCCCTACTGCCTCAGCTCTGAGGATGGGGTTTCTTTGGTTTTGTCAGTCTTTCAGGTAGCGGAAAGGACTTTCTCTTTGCATGGAGAGCCGTCCTCTCAAATCTTGGATCCTACGCCTTGTCCCCTCATTGGGTCGGAGGTCTAAGCCCATCATTTGCGCTCCTCTGGATCAGCCAGCTCTGTGAAGCCTCCACAAATGTTCCCTAGAGGGATTCTCCCCCTCTTCCAACACCTCTCCTGAACACCCCATGGATGAGGTATCTCAAAAGGTAATGTGTAAGAGGAGGCACATGGACTCCCCTGTTTCTCACAGATGACACTGATTTTGATGAGTTAGAAAGATCCCCCACCCCCAGTCATCACCTGTTTCCTTTGGGGACATTCCGGAAATCCTCAAGCAGAAGGGTGGCTGGTTTTACCAAACCCCTTCTGAGTAATCAGTGTTCCTTGAGGCTGTTTGGGCTGACTTCTCTACTGCTTTGGTGACCCCCCCCCCCCCTACACACGGATGAACTTATTGACCTGGTTTTCTGCTGGGCTTGGGTGAAACTGGACACTGTCAAGCCCTTCCCCATGCACCCAGATAAGCTCTTGGTACCCCCTTCAAATAGACTTCAATGGAGCAAGGGAATCCCAGCTGATGCCATAGTTGTGGTGGCAGCCACTAAGAAGGAGCTAGCTGAATAAAGCTTTTCTCTCCACCACCGAACAGAGAATCCAGAGTTATGGACAGATTTGGAAAGCACATATAGGCCTCAGCCACATTTGCACTGAGGTTGTTCAACTACTTGACACATTTTGGTCGTTTACAGAGATATTTGATCAAGGAGCTTTCAAACTCTGAGTCCATGTCTGCAGAGGACCTCAGGAAAGTATCTCCTCAACTGGCCACTCTTTCCTCCATTTCCAAAACATTGGTGAGACTGATCTCCCATACAGTGGAGGATGCCTCATGAACAGGCAATTCAGGCATAGCCATTAGGAGACATACCTGGATGAGGCTATACATCTTAGCGGAACCCTTCAAGACATTATTTGTTAATGTCCCCTTTGATGGCTTCTCTCTGTTCAGCCCATCAGTAAAAGAGACTCTCATCTGCAGTGAGCAGGAGGGAAAGACTCTCTTTGCCGTTTGAGTCAAAATTTCTACTCCCTCAGTGTACATTCTGTAGGAACCAGCAAGGTGGTAAGAAAATGTTCCGGAAGTCTCTAGGACCTTTTCAGTACTCGCGAGGAGTCACTTTCTCTAGAGGCAGAGGAGTAGATTTCACTAGCAGATGTCATCCCAGAGGTAGAGAGGGTCTGCACAGCCAGGGCTTCAGAGACTCCTCTGATATGCCCTATCTGCACTCCTAAAGCATTACCCAACTGTCCACATCTGGAGACAGTCGGGGGCATTTTTCCTTGCTCTTGGACACCTGGAAAATATCACAAGAAATTTACGGGTGCTAAGAATCATATCCAGAGATCTGAAGTAGTTAACTTAATTTTATCTGCAACCTGTGGGTATATGGATCTGTATCGGATCCGAGCCGGCAACTTTTTTTCTAGCATCTGCTCCAAGCTCCTCCCCTTACACGTAATGCCCTACCATCTTCTATCTTCCCTCAGATCTCCTTTGCTCTGAGCTCAGGGGATAGTAAGTGATATTTTTTTCTTGTATGTAGTGTGTGTTTGAGTGAATATTTTCCCTTCCTCCCCTTGTTTAGTGTTTCACTTGTCGGTATCAAAAAAAAAAAGTTTTGCATAGAGTAGTAGTTAGGCCTGCCCTTCTCCTACCTGTGTTTGTGTGTGTTTTTTCTGGTAGGTAGTGTTTGTACTTTTGGGTGCAGGACAATGGCTGATCAGCCGAAGCCTGTTTTCAAAAAAATGTACAGTGTTTGGCCATAAACTCTACCCAGCTGATGTCACTCTGTGTGTGATTTGCTTGGGAGTGGCACATTTGTCCACTCAGTGTGCTGTCTGTTCTGGTTTCAGTCCGAGGGCCCTTAGGGATTAGAAGGCCAAGTTAGTTGCCAAAGGCCTTCTCCCTGCTGCCATGCTGGAATCTGCCTCGGTCTCTAGTGTTCTACCTCCCACCCAGACAGGGACTCAACCTCCCTCTTCTTCTGGTGATGGGTCTTCTAAAGACAAATGTACAGTCAGAGTGGCTGACAAAGATAAAGAAAGGCGCAGAAAGGATAAGAAGAGAAAGAACAGACATTGCAAGAGATCCCTAGACAGGGAGCTCTTTCTTAGTCCCCCTTCTAAAACCATGAGGCCTGTTTCTCCACGGCTCCGGTCTCCTCGTTTCTCACCAGAGCTGTTGGAACATTCGGACTCGATGCCTTCCTCCCCATTGCGCAGACCAGCCAGATCAGAGTCGGTGGCCTCTTCGAGGTCGACTCTGAGCCTATCGGACATGGACATGGGCAGGATGATGCGGAGATTCCTTCAGACCCAAATTCAGATGGAAGTCTTGCCAGGCCCTTCTCCCTCTGGAAGGGGGACCTCCATGCCTCTTTTCCGCCCCATCTCTCCTTCCCTGATCCGTGCTTCGGGGCTCTTGGATCCGAAGTTTTTCGGAGCTGGTAGCTCAGCGCAGACGGTTCCTACAACCTCAACTCCGGCTGTTACCTTGAGTTCCTCAGATCCGACTTGTTCAGATCAGAGTGACTCTCGGAGCCGCGGACAGGGAGTCGGACCCGAGGGAATGGTTTCTTCGGATCCGACCTTTTCGGATCCGATCCGTTTCCTCGGACCTCAGGCTACCCTGGCTTTGGCTCCAGTCCCCACTTCGGATCCGGGGAGGGCGTCTTCCTTACTGGGTGCTAAGGAGGTCCACTCTCCCTCGGCCTTCAAAGTGGTGGAGAGGGTTCTCTCCCAGGGATTGAGACTCCAGCCCATCCCCTCGGATACCACCAGGCCCCCCTGGATTTGGCGACGACTCCCTTCGTCCTGTCTCAGGGACAGCCCGTGCCAGGGGATCCCCAGGTTAATTTCCCTGAGGAAACCTCTGTGGCTCACAAATCCCCTTCTGAGAGTCCCACTGAAGAGGGTCACCGTAAGTGCAAGTGCAAAAGGAGGCACTTGGATTCCCCCCGAGTCCCTCACTATGGACACTGACTTAGATGAAGGAGAAGGTTCCCCCAGGTCACCTCCCGAAGACGTCTCCTTCAGAGAAATTATGGAGATCCTCCACCAGAAGGGAGGTTGGTCAGCCCCAAAACCTTCTGGGGATGTGTCAGTGTTCCTGGAGGCCTTTGGCACTGGCACATGTAATTCCTGGGTGACCCCGCCAGTGGACCCCTTAGTGGACCTCATCACCACGAGGGCATGGAAGGAGCCTGACTCTGTAGAGCCCATCCCCAAACGCCCTGACAAGATTTTATCTCCCCCTTCCGACAGACAACCTTGGTCAAAAGCCCCAGTTGATGTTATGTTGGTTGCAGCGGCCACAAAGAAGGAACTAGCACAGGAGAGTTCCTCAGTCCACACACCAGACAAGGAGTCCATGTCGTTGGATAGGTTTGGGAAGTGCGTCCGTTCCTCAGCGACCTTTTCAATCCGTGCGCTGAATTATTTGGCACATGTGATGCGGCTTCTGCAAGACCTTGCTTCAGAATTCGCTGAGTCGTCCCAGAGTCTTTATCGCCGCCGGACAGACAGTTGTTCTTGGTGAAAATTTCTACTCTGAAGTCATTCTCAAACACATTGATGCGACTCCTTTCCCATGCCACGGAAGGAGCAGCTAGGGTGGCTGGGACAGGCATAGCCATGAGGCGTCATGCCTGGCTCAGGTTGTGTCAATTCGCGGACCCTTTCAAGGCATCGTTTATCAACGCTCCCTACAATGGTTCTTCCCGTTTTGGGAAGACAGTACATGACACACTTGTCCAGAGCGAAAAGGACGGGAAGACTGTCTGCCGTCGGGATTCGCTTCTCTAACCCTCAACAGTAAATCTCTAGGAATCAAAGAGGGCAGAAGAAGATGTGGTTCCGAAAATCTCAGATGTTATGTGGTCCAATCTCGCCTACATTCTTACTCACTGGTTCGGAGCCGAACATCAGCTCCGACTCGGCCAACTTATATTTTTCTAGCACAAAGTCTCTAATTGGCTGGGCTAACCTGGTATCCCATGTTGCACCGGTCCACAACCCCAGATCTCGTTTGCCGCTTGTGGAGCTAGGACGTGGTCTCGCTTGGCTGTGGCTAAGTAGCTTTAAAACCTCTTTTTTCTCTGAAAATTGTCTTTTTTCTTCACAAAAGCGATTTTAATAGCTGTTTGCTCTTGTTATCGTTTTTCATGTGGTGTGAGTGTATTGTTTTGTGGTATCCCTCCGTTCCTACGGGCTAGGCCCGTTTAAGTTAGACTACCTAGTCCTCCCTCCGTTGTGTAGTTTGTCTGAGGAAAGCGTTTGTCCCTTGCTTCAGTATGTGTCTTGTTGTCGTGTCAAAATCGTTTAAATTAGAGATTCTTGTCAACTGTTGTTAGAGGGAGTTTCCCGCCTTAACCGTTGTGGCCTAAAGTCCCATTTCTGTGGTGTTGTGTACTGTGGTTTTGCTGTTATGTCTAAGGATCAAAAAGAACACAAACCCTCCGGGTTTCAGAAGTGTTCTAAATGTGGCCTAATGGTTAAGGTGTTCGCCTTAAGGAACACAAGGTGTAGGGTTCGATTCTCACAAGGGATAATTGGCTAGGCTTAAAAATCGCTCGCAAGGGCAGTTAGCTTAGTACAAACCTATGAACCTATGAGCTACAAGATGTCCATTACAGATGGACATGCTGTTTGTGTATACTGCCTGGGGGGGCGATGCATTTACAAGAGTCCTGTAGTTTTTGTCACACTTTTAGCCCTAGGGTGCTACAGGAGAGAAAAAATAAACTTATACTGAAGGGTCTTCTTAAGCCTTCCTTTGAGGAGTCCTTGGACTCTTCCTCTGGTTCACAGTCTAAAACCAAGACTTCTAAAGCTAATAAAAGATCTCTGGCTCCATTGGTTACATCGGAGCCACAGGAGATGACTACCAAATTGGACTCGACCTCCTCGGCTCCCTTGTCCTCAGGGCCGCAGGAGGTAGCTGTGATTTTTGAATCTGCCTCGGCTCCTATCCTGTTAGCCCATTCAGAGCCGATCTCCTAGTGTCAGACAAGGATCTCCAGATAGGAGATCACAGTCACCTTCTCTCTCCTACAAATCCTCCAGACTCTCTGATTTGGATGCGGATAGGGTGGTCCAGAGGCTCCTGCAGTCGCCGGTTTTGGCAAAATTATTTTCGGCTTCTCCCCAGTCGGCTCCGGAGCCAGTCCCGATGAGTGCGCCCATGTTTCCTCCTCCGAGCACCTCCTTGTCTTTGGAGCCAGAGTGTTCGGCTCCGGGTGATGTTTTGCCGGCTCTGATACCTCTTAAGGCCTTATCAGTGCCGACGTCGGCTCCTACCATGTCAGCTCTGTCCTCTGGTTTCAGAACCCGGGTGTCCTCTGTCGGGCCCGAGGGGGATACTTCGGGACTTTTGTCGGTTCCGAGTCTCCCTCTCGGCGCTTCGGCTCGGGGAACCTCTGTTCCGATCTTGGCCTCTGAGGTTGGTCGATCCTCGGATTCGGGGGGACCCACCTTCGAGGCCATGAGGAGCACACTGGCCAGATCCTCAGTCACATCACCCGGATCGGTCATTCCATCCCCTTCCATGCCGGTGAGAGCCTCTGATGTCCCCCTGTCGGTTGACGGCGGAGCCCCAAGGTCTGGGGATACCCCAGTGGGCGGTCCCCAACTTTTTGAGGGTCCCTCAGAGTCTGTCCCTGAGGAGCCCCCAAGAAAGAAATTGTGCAAGAGGAAGCACATAGACTCCCAGGATGAGTCCTTCACCTCTGATACCGACCTCGAGGAGTCAGAGGGGTCCCCCAAGTCGTCCTCCGATGACGTCTCTTTCTCCGACATCCTGGAGATTTTGAGGCGGAGAGGCGGCTGGTCGTCCAAAACCCCCTCTGAGGAGGAGTCGGTATTCTTCAGGGCCTTTGGGGCTCAACCCTCTGCCTCCTGGGTGTCTCCACCCTTCGATGAGCTCCTGGATTTGATATGTCGAAGGGCGTGGGAGACTCCTGACTCAGTGGAACCTGTACCAAGACGCCCTAATAAATTTCTGTCAGCTCCCCTTGGGAAAGAGTTTCTGTCCAAAGGGGTTTCTGTGGATGCCATGGTGGTGGCGGCAGCCACTCAGGAAGTAGCCGAGTCTTCTTCCTCCGTCCATCCTCCTAACAAGGAGTCCAGGAGCATGGATCGGTACGGGAAGCGTACCCTCTCTTCAGCGACCTTCACACTTCGGTCTCTGAACTATCTATGTCACTTTACTCGGCTCCAGAGAGATCTCCTTAAGGAGTTAGGAGATTCTCTAACGGGTAACATATCTGAGGCGTTAACACAGACTGTTAACGCCCAGTTGTGTACTCTTGGCTCGATTGTCAACTCGTTCATGAGGCTCATATCTTATGCAGCCAAAGGGGCGAGCAGGGCAGCTAGCTCAGGAGTAGCCCTTAGAAGGCAAGCCTGGATGCGCCTGTGTCATTTCGCGGAGGCCTTCAAGTCTTCCTTCACTGACGCCCCCTTTGATGAGTCCTCACTTTTTGGGACCAAAGTGAAAGACACCCTCACTAGATGCGAGCAAGAGGGAAAGACCCTGTCTGCTGTAGGGGTCTGTTTTTCCCTCCCATCTAGGTCTTACCCCAAGGCTCAGAGGGGAGGAGAAATGTGGTTCAAAAAGTCATAGAAGTCTTTCCCTGCCGGTCAAGGTGAGTCCCCCTCCAGAGGCAGAGGAGGGGGGTGGCTATTCTGGGAGACGCCGCCCTAGGGGCAGAGGAGGCCCTCGCAATTCGGGAAACCATGATTCTTTTCGCGGGCCTTCCTATCATCGTCCCTGATGTATTGCCCGACTGTGCTATTCCGGAGCCAGTCGGGGGCCACATTTCGTTGTACCCAGAAGCTTGGGCAAGTATCACTCAGGATCGATGGGTGCTTCGTATAGTTACTGGAGGTTATTCCATCCCATTATTGTCAGAACCTCCTCCACCCAAGAGAATCCCAGATGTTCCACCCAGTCAAAGGGATCACGCAACACTAGAAATCTCAAAGTTGCTGGAAAAAGGAGTCATCCAGCCTGTCCCCTCAGACCAGATCGGATTAGGGACTTACTCAAGACTCTTTTTGGTGCCGAAAAAAATGGGGGACGTGAGACCCATCTTGGATCTCAGCCGACTGAGCCGCTACGTTCTAAAGTCCAAGTTCTGAATGGTCACCCTTCAGTCCATTTTTCCGCTACTGGGAAAAGTATGGATGTGCTCCATTAATCTCAAGGATGCTTACTACCGTATCAAAATGGACAGGGCATCCAGGAGTCACTTACGCTTCCGGCTGGAAGCCAGTCATTTCCAGTTTCATGCCCTTCCCTTTGGCCTCACCACAGCCCCCAGGGTGTTCACCAAGTGTTTGGCAGTGGTGACAGCTTACCTGAGACGTCAAGGATTCCAAGTGTTTCCATACCTGGACGACTGGCTCCTCACCGCCCCCATCAGGCATCTTCTCATTCAGCCAGGTAAAAGACAATTGCCCTTTGTCATCAGCTAGGGATTACCTTGAACTGGGAAAAGTCTGCCTTGCTGCCCTCACAGCGTGTCACATTTATAGGCGCAGAGCTAGACACCATTCACATGCGGGCGTTCCTGCCTCAAGAAAGGATAGAGGTGTTGCAGGGTCAGGTTCGCGCATTGCTGCCCCTCAAGAAGGTTCAAGCCAGATTGGTCCTACAGCTCCTGGGATCCATGACAGCCACCATTATGTTAGGATTTGGAGGCGACATTTGTTTCAGGACCTTTCGGTATTGGTTATTTTTTCTTTGCTGCCCTGGTTAGTGTTCTACTCTTCTGACTGTGGTTGTGCATGAGGTGTGACTATGAGCTGCTGCAAACTAGATCTGGGGTTGTGGAGCGGTGCAACATGGGATACCTTATCTCCGAGAGTGCGACTGGATGTGCTCGTTAGACCTCCAGGATGCTTACTACCACATCAAAATACAAAGAAGCTCCGGGAGGTTTCTGTACTTCCGGCTGGGAGCCAGTCATTTTCAGTTCAGAGCCCTACCCTTTGGTCTCACCACAGCCCCCAGGGTGTTCACCAAGGTAGTGGCAGTTGTAGTGGCTCACCTGAGACTTCAGGGTATTCAGGTGTTTCCATTCCTGGACGACTGGCTCTTCGCTGTGCCCAACAAGCATCACTTGTGTGTGGCCCGAGATTATTTCATTCAGTTGGCAGATCTACTGGGAATTACAGTCACTGTCAGAAATCCCAATTGCAACCAGTACAAGTTCTAGACTTCATTGGGGCACGGCTGGAAACTTTGCAGATGAAGGTATTCTTACCTCCAGACAGGCTCCGACACCTCAGGTGCCACATAGCCCAGATAGCGATCTCCACGTCTCCAAATGCAAGCAAGGTTCTCCGGGCTCTGGGCTCCATGGCAGCTGCCATATCGATTCTCCCTTGTGCGCGCCTTCACATGCGGGTTCTTCAATGGACTCTGGCTGTTCAGTGGTCTTGGCTAGACCTGCCCATGGAATTTCCGATAAGATCAGTCACATCTGCAGGACGGCTCTTCTTTGGTGGTTAAGTTCACCAGAGATTTCAGAAGGAGGCCCCTTCGCATCATCTCCAGTCCAAGCCGCAGTGACCACGGGTGCCTCCCAACTCAGGTGGGGAGAACACTGTTCGGGAAGGACGGTCCAAGGCACATGGTCCCAATCAGTGACCAAGTTGCACATAAATGTTCTAGAGATGAAGGCAGTGCTTTTAGTTTTGGAAGCCTTTCACACTGTCCTCCTTCTCGGATTGATTGCAGTTCCATCAGACAACATGTCAGTTGTCTGGTATATCAACAAGCAGGGGGGAACCAGATCCTACCCCCTATGTTGCGAGGCCATGAGAGTGTGGGAATGGGCGATCTCCACTAGTCGGTTTCCGATAGCAGCGCACATCCTGTGGTGCTCCAACATTTTAGCAGACAGATTGAGTCAGGCCATTCTGATGCCGTACGAGTGGTCTCTGAAACGGTCAGTAGTGGAGGAGATCTTCCTTGAATGGGGTCAACCTTGCTGCGATCTCTTCGCATCTCCTTCCAACGCGAAGTGCAGCGAGTTCTTCGCTCTGATTCCCTCACCCGGGGATGTCCCCAGAGACGCTCTAGTCCATGCTTGGCCCCCCCCCCCCCCCCGGGCTTCTGTATGCTTATCCACCATTGCCACTCATTCTAAAGTTTCTTCAGAAAGCTTTCCGATTGTGGTGCAAAGTGATCCTCATTGTCCCGTTCTGGCCTCGTCAGGTTTGGTTCCCATTCCTTTGGTCTCATCTCTTAGCTCCCCCTTGGGTTCTGGATCCCTGCCCGGATCTAATCTCCCATCCATCGGGGGCACTTCCGCCCGATCTGGGCAGCCTCAAGCTGACAGCCTGGTTGCTCCTGTTCCGTTAATTGCCAGGACTCCCAGTCTTTCATTCTCGGTAAAATCCATTCTGGTGGCTTCTCTTAAAGACTCCACTAGTAAACTTTATTGCAGTAAATGGAAGCATTTTTTCCATTTGGGCCTCACAGCGAAAAATAGATCCCTTTGCAGCCCCTGTTCCAGCAGTGTTGGATTTCCTGTCTGGCATCTTTCAGCAAGGAGCTAGTTCCTCCGCAGTGAAAGTACAATTGGCAGCCGTTTCCAGTTTTCACGTTGGTGAAGACAACATGGCCTTAGCCTCCTCTAGGCTGTGTAAGGCTTTTCTTAAAGGTACTTTTCTGTTACGTCCACCTGTCAAGGATTCAGTGCCTCCTTGGGACCTTACTTTTGTTTTACAGGCATTGGTGGCTCCTTTCGAACCTGCAGCTTCGGTGGACTTGAACTTTTTGTCCTGGAAGACCGCTTTCCTAGTCGCCATTACATCTGCTAGGAGGGTTTCTGAGCTTCAAGCACTGTCTGCCGGGACCTGAGACAGATTTTAGATCTAAACAGTTTGAATAAGTATGTAAAGAAGGCAAAGTTCTGAATGGTTATGGTTCAGTCCAGCCTCCCTCTTCTGCATAAGGATGATTAGATATGCTCTATAGATTTCCAGGATACATACTATTGGGTCCCTATCAGATTATCAAAGTTTCAAACCTTAGTCATGTGGTCGAGACCTTACAATCAAAGTTTTGAAACTTTGAACATTTTGAATGGAGTTTGTGGTACAGCACGGAACAGGAAATTTACCTGTTTCTGCAATGTAGTGCAATCTCGGAGTTTGTATATTTAATTAACAGGGGATGTGGGGGTGCAGGGGGGTAATAACATTAAACATATAATTTTGTTGTTTATTTTTAATGTTCGAAGTTCCGAAACTTCGAACATATGATCTCAGCCATATGAATTTCAAAGTTTCGCAACTTTGATAATCTAACCTAGATCCATAGCTCATCAAAATAGACAGGTGCCCCAGGAGGCATATGCACTTTTGGCTGGGAGCCAGTCACTGCCAGTTCAGAGCACTGCCCTTTGGACTCACCAAAGACCCCCAGGGTGTTCACCAAATGCTTGGCAGTCATTGCAGCTCACTTGAGGCTCAAAGGATTGCAGTTGTTTCCCCTATCTCAACTATTGGCTCCTCACTGCCCCAACCAAGCATCAACTGCTACAAGCCAGGGATTACTTGCTTTAGATCTCCAATTCCTTAGGCATTTTAATAAACCATGCCAAGTTGAATCAAACTCCTGTACAGACTCTGGAATTTACAGGAACTCAACTGAATACTACGACTCAAGTGGCATCTTTACCTCTTCATTCCATCACATCATTGAGAAGTCAAGTGCAGGCCATACTGTCCCACCTCTCCCCTCCTGCAAAACTAGTGCTATAAGCTCTGGGGTCAGTGTCAGCTGCCATTCTTCTAGTTCCTCTAGCAAGATTCTTTATGCCAATCCTTAGGGGACATTGCAGTACAGTGGTCCATTCTTTACCAGCCTTTATCTTTTCTCATAAAACTCACTCCACTCTGCAAACATGATGTTCGTTGGTGGATCCAGTCAGATGACCTGTTTCTGGGCAGGCCATTCTCCCTTCCTCTCCCAATTGCCACAGTGACCACGGATGCTTCCCATCTGAGGTGGGGGGCATTTCATGGGAAAGATGGTCCATGGCATGTGGTCCCCCTTGGAGACCACGTTGCCTGTCAGTGTCCTAGAGATGAGATCAGTCCTCCTGACGTTGCAAGCCTTTCAGGACATTCTCCCTCTAGGAACTACTACAATCAACACAGACAACATGTCTGTAATCTGGTACATCATCAAACAAGGAGGAACCTGTTCCTACCAGTTGTGCAGAGACCATGAGGGTCTGGGAATGGGCGATCTCTTCAGACTGCTTTCTCACTGCAGTGCACATACCAGGGAAGACCAGCATGTTGGTAAGCAGATTCAGCATGTCCATTCTGATTCGTCACGAGTGGTCCCTCAGTCCAACAGTAGCGAATATGATGTTCAGCCACTGGGGCCAGCCTTGCTGTGACCCATTTGCCTCTCCCTTCAACAAGTGCAGCACGTACTTCACTCTGATTCCCCCATTTGGGAAGTCAGAGGGATGCT
This sequence comes from Protopterus annectens, assembly GCF_019279795.1. Taxonomy (NCBI): domain Eukaryota; kingdom Metazoa; phylum Chordata; order Ceratodontiformes; family Protopteridae; genus Protopterus; species Protopterus annectens. The sequence continues at coordinate 419,944,295 of NC_056746.1, forward strand.
CTGATTTGTGATTGGCCCCTGGGTCTCTTCTTTGCCTGCCCCCTTCTTCCACTGATTCCAAAGTTTCTACAGAAAGCAAGCAGGCTGAAGAGCTCAAGTCATCCTCATCGCCCCTTCTGGCATTGACGTGTATGGTTCCCCTTCCTCTGGTCTTCCTTGAAGTATCCTCCATGAATGCTAGAGGCCACTTAGGATCTCTTATCTCATCCACCAGCAATTCAACATCCCAATCTCCACACCCTTAAATTGACCGTATGGGTTCTCCACTTCCAGTGACAGACAGTCCAGGGTTGCTTCCCCAGTTTGTGACATCGTTTTGCCCTCCCAGAAGTCCTCCACCAAGAAAGTCTACAGAAGCAAATGGGAAAAGGTTCTCTATATGGACTTCCAAACAGAATATTGATCCTTTTTCATCACATACTTCAGCCATTCTTCTTTTTCTCACTACTCTTTTTAAGGAAGGAGCTAGTTTTCTACCCTTAAACTCCATTTAGCAGCCATATCCAACTTCCATGCTGGAAACAAATCATTCTGTGTGGCATCTTACAGGTTATTTAAAGTTTTCATGAAGGGAATTTTCCCTGTTATACCTCCATTAAAGGATCTCTCTCTTCCTTGGGATCTGACTCTGGCCCTTCAGGGGTTGACTCAGAAACCCTTCAAAACAAGCAGACAAATGCAATGTGAAATGTATTTCTTGGAAATGGTCTTTTTAGTAGCTGTCACTTCAGCAAAGAGAATTTCTGAGCTCCAGGCCTTATCTGCTAGGCCTCCCTTACATTATTTTCCGTAAGGATAGGGCGTATCTACAAACCAATCCTTCCTTTTTCCCTAAAGTGGCCATGAAGACAAACATTATGTAGTCCATCCAATTACCAGTTTTCTTTCCAAACATTACTAATAAGGGCGAATATATGCTGCACCTTCTTGACATTCACAGGCAATTACATTTTTATCCTCATAGAACAAAACAGTACAGAAAGTGTGATCAGCTGTTTGTATCTTTTCCCCCTAACTGCTTGGGTCATGCAGTTTCTAAAATGAATCTGGCCAAATGGAATACTGATTGTATTTCGCTGATTTATTCCCAAAAGGTTTGGAGTTGCCTCATTCTCCTAGAGCTCATTCCAGTAGATCTATAGCTACTTCATTTGCTTCTCCTCTAGAACTTCCATTGACGACATCTGCGCTGGAGCCACTTGGTCAAAGACTCGTACCTTTCTTACACATTACAAATTAGGCATTGTCTGCTGAAGCAGAGCTTCCTTTGGTTCGACAGTGCTCTTGGCATGTCCTTCCTTGAGGACCTCTTGAGAGCTACATAGCTGAGAACTCTGACCCATTCGTGAGGAAGAATGAAGAGGACATGATCAGGTTTAGAAGTTATGTACTTACCATAACTTGGCTTCTGTGTTGTCCATTTTCATTCTTTCAAACCTTCCTTCCCAGCCATCCCCCGGCCTTGTTACCCCTGGAAGATCTTTGGATGATATTGGAATCCTCACATTCCTGGTTTGAGCCTCAGTCTTTTCTTGTGTCTTTTCTGTCTCTGTAACACAGTGGGCAGTAAGGCAGGAAACTATCTGAGGAGTTGGGGTGCAATAGAGCATTATGAGTAGAGGGTGGAGCTCGCGGTTTGGATCTAAAGTCTTATATATGCGGCAGAGTCGGATCCGAGGATCAGATCCTAGACCCATTCGTGAGAAAGAATGAAAATGGACAACACAGATGCCAGGTTATATGACAAGTACAGAACTTCTAAATTTTACTAGATGTGATCTTTCTTTATCTGTCATCCTTCCTCCCTTTTCCAATTTTTCATTTTTTTCTCGCCATTAGGGTTCAAGTCTTATTTCTTCCTACCAGTTTTCCTCGGATACTCTCATTACAATTGCTGGTAACTTCTTTTACATTTTGTTGTGCTTTGTTTCTCTTACCCAATTTCTGGGTATTTCTTAGATACTACTGTTGGTATCCTTATTTTTTTTTTTCTGCTTACAAAAAAAAAAATAGTATAGATAGGTATAATAGATGATGTCCTTCTATTCACTTGCTGCCGTACTCTTTACTTGAGGGATATCCCCACCAGAAGGCTCCTGATGTCAGCCAGTGTACAAAAATCTTTTGCTACTGTATGTCTGACATCAGCTGCATTCGGATGTAGGCCATAAAAGACGTACATACGTAACACTAGTCATAACGTCAGCTCTGACTGTCGTTCGTACAGTATCCAGCGTTTCCGATTTCTGCTCTCAGATAAGTGCCCCATTGGGGAATCTCTTTTCTTGCTGCTATTTTATGTTATCCAGGAAGGGCAAGTGCCAGTGTGGAGGACAAATTCCACATAAAGGCAGCCATACCCAGTTTCTTTTTTTGCCTTGGCCCCAACAACGGCCAGAAGTCTTGCAGTATTTGCCAGTGATTTGTTTCTAAGACCCTTAGAAGTAGGCTTTCATGACTTGCTTTATATTTGGAAAACCAGTGGCTTAAATTGTTAACCAAATGCATGGAGGGTTACTCAAGGCCCGAAGATGTGGCACTAAAGCATAAGGCCAAGAAACCTCGGCCTACACCTTCCACTGCACCTCACCTATCTGAAGCATCTCCAGAGGCACTCATCGACCCAGAGGCACGTCTGATTCCAGGCATAGAGTCACAGGCTGAACCCAATTTGCCCTGATCCCTCCACAGGTTCAATCACCAAGGGATGCTGTAGTCCACAAGTGTCCTACCAGTCTCCTGTATGTCTTTCCCCATAACCTCCTTGTAAACAAATTAATTCACAACATCAGACAGTGCAAGCCCAGGGTAATCCTCATTGCCCCTTTTTGACCTAGACAAACACGGTTCCCCTTTGTGTGGCCTCTACTAGTACATCCACCAAGGATGCTGGATCAGTATCCAGATTTTCTTTCTTGCCTGTCCAGATTGCCTCCACCAGATCAGACTTCCATAAACTAACTGCCTAGTTCCTCCAGTTTTGACTATAGGCAGAGATGCCGGCTACCCAATTCTGTTGATTATAACAGGAGCCGCCCAGAGATCTAATACAAAGAAGGTCTTCAATAGTAAATGGAAAAAGTTTTCATTTTGGACTACAGCCAAGGGTTTGGATCCTTTCTCTGCTTGGATTCCAACGGTCTTGGAATTTCGAGCTGAACTCTTTTAACAAGGAGCTTAGCTGTTCTTCTGTCAAAGTTCAAATGGCAGTGATTTCCAACTTTCATGCTGGACAAAATAATAATTCTTTGGCATCCTTAGTAATCTCAAAAGCCTTTCTTAAGGGAACCTTTCTACTGCATTAGAGATCCAGTAAATTCATGTGGTATTAAAGTTTTACTCCAAGCCATAGCTTAACCATCCTTTGAATCTGTGGCTACCATAGATATCAAATGTTTGAGTTGGAAAACAGTTTTTTTAGTCACTACCACCTGTGCAAAGTGAATTTCAGAAATACAGGCACTCTCATGTAAACCTCCATATTTGGTATTCTGTAAGGATTGGGTCTTACTCCAAACTAATCGATCCTTCATCCTAAATGTGGGAACCATAACAAACTTAAGTCAATCCATAGAGTTACCCTTGTTTTTCCGCAAGTTTTCTAACAAAAGGGAATACATTCTACACATGCTTGATGTGCATCACCAGTTTAGATTCCATCTGCACCAGACTAAGAAAATCTGATCAACTTTTTATTGCGTACTCTGATTCTTGAATTGGAAAAGCTGTTACCAAAGTTACTCTGTCCAGGTGGTTGTCAAAAATTGCATTTCATTTATATATGCATTTCTGGGTTTACAGTTAGAATTCAAACCCAAGGGCCACTCAACCAGAGCAAAGGCTACCTCAAAGGGCTTTTATAAAAGACTTCTTATTGACACATCTGTGCAGCAGCAGCCTGGTCCACTGAGTATACCTTTTGTATTTTATTATAAGCTAAATGTACAATTCAGATTTCACTCTTCCTTTGGCTCCACCATCCACAGGAATGCCCCTCCTTGATACCACCCTGTTAGACAGCTGGGGAATCTGTCCCGTATGTTGAATCAGATGGAAATAGACAACATTGGCTACGAAAGTTATGTACTTAATGTAACGATAAATCCATGTTGTCTGATTTTCATCCGTTCAACTTCCCATCCCACCTTGTCCCCTTCCAGATTATCCGTATGGATAGCTTTGAGATGATCGGGTGTCCTTCATGCTATATCCTGTCTGTAACAAATACTATCACATCATGTTAATCATCTTACCCAGTCCATTTCCATTTTTCTACATTTTGAGATTACCTTTAACATTATTAGATGTACATGTCTTTCTATAAAGCAAACTTAATCTGAGGTATTGGAGTGCATTGCAGGGAATTATGGATAGGGGAGGAGTCAGAGCCCTGGAACCATGAAAGCTTCTAATTGGGTGCCAAAGTCAGATCCTATCAGATCCAATGTACCATATGTTGAACTGGACGAAAATCAAACAGCATGGGTCTGTAGATATGGTAAGTACACAACTTTCATTTTTGACCACGTTTACCTATAAAATAAGTATCACTGAAGAAGTAATTTCTGCCATATTTCTTGGATTTTTAATTGAGAATTATTTAAAGTTTGATATACATGCTAATAAATGTTATGAAAATTTAATATGAAACTGGCAGAGTTTTTATGTTTTTTCCTTACAGACAAGGTAAGAGTTGCTAAAAATATTTCCTTCTGTCTGTCTTCTGACAATTAAACCACATATCTAACTGCAGTTCCATGTTCCCTTCTACATTAAATGTAGCAGGTCTGCAATGGTTGTTAGATTTGTAGGTACTAATAGTGCTAGATCCCACCACTGCACCCAACTGCAGTATTTTCAAGGATTACAATTCAAACATATATCATTCACATGCCTTTAACACACAAACTTTTATACTTCCCAACTACCCCTGGTTATAGGTTCATAGGTGTGTACTAGGCTAATGACCACTAGGGCCTTTTTAGCATAGCCATGCATCCCATATCTCTGACAAGTTCTGGTATTCTTGATAAGTGTAATCAGGGGCTGCTATTGATAAGTGTAAGCAGGGGCTTGGGAAATGAAACCTTTATAAACAGGATCCTGGGAGATAAAACATTTACAGGCAACCTGTGTCCATTAGAGACACAGGTGCCAGACCAGGCATGAGTTTCCTGTTCCCTATCCAGTTGTCCCAATTACACTTGAATTGGGTTAGGGAGAGACTCTGCTTCACATGGGAGCCTGTTCCAGAGAAAGGATAGTCTCTGGGATACATACCTGACTTTCCAAAGGTCCTGTTTATATCACAGGCAAGGTTTGTCTTTAGAACGGTAATTCTGATGTTGTTTTGCAAATATGCAGTAGGTCTTCAGAGTAGGGGCCGACAGTGCCTTGTATGCCAGGCATAGAGCTCTGCTCAACAGCCTGTAGGAGACTTAATACTGTGACAGAGCTTTGAGGCGGTCTGCACAGAACATTTTTGCCCTGTATTCTTTTAGTGAGAAACTTCTATGAATGTTGTAATTGCTTGATGTGTCTGTTTAATTACATACCAAAGGGGGCATTGTACTCAGATAGGTCTGATGAATGCTGAATATTATGCAACAATGATCTACTTGGACCTTGATGCCATATGTTTGCATACAAGTTGCACAACATTGATTTATTCAGTAATGTAGACGTGATGGTCAAAGGATAGATTATTGTCTACGTGTGTTTCCAAGTCCCTGACTATTGGGTCAACTCTTAGGGGTGTGTTGTCAGCATAATAGTTACCAGGAGTGGATGACTTCCCAAAGGATAGTATTATGCATTTCTTGACATTTAGTTTTAGTCCGTGGCTTTGAGACAAGTATTGTCTGTCAGCCTTTCCTGAAGAATATTAGTGTTTGTGACGGAATTCTTTGACTGCTCCTAATTTGCAAACCTCACCCAAAGGCTCTTGACATTGGCCTTGACTTTAGAAAAGTAAATGCCAAAAAAGAAAAGTAAATGCCAAAAAGGAGTAGTCTCTTGAGATATTTTCAACAATTTTAACACAAAGGATACAGAAAGTAGCCCCAGCTATAACTGCACCTGAACAGCTAGGCTTTGAGTCAGAGACAAATAAAGGACAACACATTAACCATCGATGCCCTAACCCCTTATGTGCCAATGACAAATCCCCTAAATACGCATTATCAGTAGATGCAACAAAAGCCTTTGACAGAGTCAATCAAAAATTCCTCCTCTTTGTATTTTATCAATTTGGATTCCCAAAATAATACATAAAAATGATTAGAAACCAGGTTGAGTCCAGACCAAGAAAAAACAGTAAATCCAATGGCTAGGGAAAAGCGAAAACGTCCAGAATAGCTAACATCAAATTTTATTGGACAAAAAAATAATAAAATTGACATCAAGCGCTTTCGCCTGGATTAATACCAGGCTTTCTCAAGATAAAGCGTTTTTAGAAAATCCAAGTTTAAGTACTTTCTGACCAAAGTCATGTGACTTAGCATGGTAAAAAATTACAGTGTGCAAATCAATCATTAAAGCACCCATTACAATCTCATTAAAATAAAACAGTAAAATAAAACAGGTAATCAAAAAAGTTACAAAAATCATGTGTATACATGCAATACAACCTGTACTAGGAATAATTGAAGACTTCTAAACAATTATCCTCAGGCTTCATAAAATCCTAAAAAGATCTTTTAAATCTTTAAATAATGCTAAAAAGTTTCCTTAAAAAGCTTCATGTATATCTTAATAACTGTTTTATAAATATTGTTGTAAACATTTTTTATGTTGTCATGTAAAAAGAATATTCAAAAAGAAAAAAGAATATAGAATATTAAAAATAGTTAAAAGATTGTTAAATAAACTTAGCAAAATGGATAAAATAATCCACCTAGCTGCACACTGTGAAAGTGTGAAATCATAACTTGGCCCTCCTTAATTTTAAAACACTCGTGATACTAATACTATCATTCAGACCAGGGGGCTTAGTTGCATTTAATTTAAGCTGCCACAACAATTCCTTGTACTCTAGTCGGGCCTCCCAATCACCCCCTCTACCATCCTGCAGGACCTGCTGTAGGATTGTGAACTTGAGCTGCATATTAGGGCATACACCAAGATGCTTAAAAAAAGCATTATTGTCCTTCTTAGACACATCATAAAGATGTTCATATATCCTTCTTCTAAGGGTTCTCTCGGTTTTGCCCACATAAAAACTGGAGCATTGAGTACAAAAACCTAAATAAACAACACCTTTTGTACCACAAGTGTAGTAATGTTCAGCCCTAAATTTAAACCTCCTAGAGGGAATAAATAATGAGCTGTCATTAAGTACATGAGGACATTGTTTACATGAACTACACTTGTACGTTCCAAGTTTAGAATAAACCCTCATGCTGTCGACTCCAGGTCTTTTCTCAAAAAGGCTCTTGAGGTTCATGTCCCTTCTCCTGACAAAATGGGGGCGTTCCTTAATAATCTGCTTAAAATCATCATGTTGTGCCAAAATGGGCCAAAATCTTAAAATTGACTGTTCCACCCTTACAGAGTCCCCAGAAAAAGTGTACACAAAACTATTGTGATGATCGCTTTATCTTGAGAAAGCCTGGTATTATTCCAGGCGAAAGTGCTTGATGTCAATTTTATTATTTTTTGTCCAATAAAATTTTGTTAGCTATTCTGGACATTTTCGCTTTTCCCTAGCCATTGGATTTACTGTTTTTTCTTGACATAAAAATTATTAAAACGTTATGTACTAAAGCAACTACAACTCTATCAATAAGAAAACTTCTAACCCAATACAAATAGGTAATGGAACCAGACAGGGATGCCCACTCTCACCAAATCTGTTTAATTCCTATATAGAACCATTACTACTGCAAATTACCCAGAGAACATACCATCATCTTATTTCAGTATCAAAAACTCAAATGAAATACACAGCTTTTGCAGACGATCTCAATATTTACTTTTAAGTATCCTAATACTGATTTAAATAAAATTCTGTTGTCCATAGATAAGTTTTCCCTAGTATCTAACTATGAAATTAATCCTAAGAAGTCAGTCATTTATCCAGTTAACCCGCTGGGACATGTTGTACTATGAAATTATCAATGCAAGTCGCATCATTCAGATTGCAAGTCATGACCCTATAGGTAATGAATGGTACCCATTATGGATTAAATTATTTCACCAGAACATTGTAACATATAAAGTTAATCCAAAAACGATTCCCTTCTTAAACAAGAAGCTCTTAAGACAAAAAAAATTCACCCAATCTTAATAAACAGCTGTGAAATTTTCAAGAAGTTACTGATATCAATAAATTTAAAAGACACAGTTACTCTTCTGCAACCAATTCATAACGACCCAGATATAAAACTAGTAAACATTATGGTAAACCTAAATACCCTTTAATAAAAAATTATACAGCATGGGATTTTTGCCAATTAAATAACCTTTCAATGGAAAATATCATGAAACTACTTAAAACAAGCAATAAATATAAAATGATAATTAAACAAATCTTATACCTAGTAAGTACTATAACCAAAGATATCAATGTTGTTGAGCAAGATGTTAACTTAGCACAAGTTCTAAAATTGCTTTTGAGTAAAAAGAAAATGATATCAAATACATACAAATCGCAGATATTAAATATCAAAGTACAATTCTTTTTTTCAAAGTTTTGGGAAAGTAAAGATAACACCATAACAGACAATCAAAAGGAATTAGCTATTAGAAATGCTATGAAACTGACACCATGTAAAAAGTTAATATACATACAGATCATGATCTTTAACAATGCCTACCTTACACCTGTTCACCTTAACAAATTCAACCCATCCAAGTCACCATATTGCCCCGTTTGTCCCAATAAAGAGGCAGATATTCTGCACATCTTTTGGAGCTGCAAAACAGTTTAAACTGTGGTGCTCACTAAGAATCCTTATAGAGAAATCAGGCTATTCAAAATTCATGTTGTCACGGGAGATAGCTCTACTACATGTATTCAAATGCAATAATAATTTCTCTAAACACATTATAATAACACTATATACCCTATTAAAAGCTTACATATCGAAAAACTGGATAGATAGATCAAGACTAACCTGGTCAGAATATAAAAGCATGGCGAAAAAATGTATATTAGCCAAGAAGCTGTATACAAAAAGTCAGAAGAACCAAACCTACTATGAGTTACTGCAAAGCATTAATTGATATTCTGTCATAAACAGTAAGTTAATTGCTAATTATATAAGGATAGTAAACACATCACTTAGTTGAGATTTATAACCACAATAATTAAGGTGACATATTTTTATATATGTATATAGGGTATAGAAGAGTAAATTATTATTCTTTAGGTTGATGTTATATACCTCTAGTACTGCTCGCAATTGCAAAATAATGTACTAGAGAACTGCTATATGATAAAAGTTATTGGACTAAGTCATAATATAAGCATATCCTCATAGTAATACAAAATTGTAGATCTACCTAATTTGAATGTTAAAGTATGCACTATCTATTATTACTTGCTTTATGGTATGCATTCTGTAATATCAACTGTACCACATGTATATGTCTTGTTTATCTTCGTCTGCATATTTTGTGAAAAAATATGTAATAAAAAGAAATTTGATTAAAACAAACAAAAAAAAAGATTAGTCCCAGGACCGATCCCTGAAGGACACTGCTTGTGACTGGCCTCTTCTCTTTGTAGAGGTGGACTCGTCAACTCTAACTTCCTGGCTCCTGTTTGTGAGCCAGCTGGCTATCCACCAGGTGACACAAGGGTTTATATTTACCCTTTTGAGTTTGTCAGCAGTGCCTGAGTGGGGAATTGTCACATGCCTTGGCCAGCTGGGGGTAGGCAGTGCAATCCATTTTGCCCTCATCCATTGCTTTGGTGACCTTCTCAAAGACATCCGCCAGGGTGAGTAGGCATGACTTGCCCTTGACAAAACCAAATTGGGTTGGGTCCAATGTCTGGAGGTTTCTTATACCATTATTGATCATTTCCATGATAATTATTTCACTTGCTTTGCATATGAGACAAGTGAGACTTATGGGCCTGTAGTTTTCAGGGTCTGTAGATGGCCCACCTTTGAGCAGAGGGATAACTGTTGCTGTTCTCCATTTATGTGGCACAAAGCCTGTTAGGAGGCTGTGGTTAAATAGTGATTCCAGAGGACCTGATAGGTCATGTTTCATGCTGTTTAGAAGGCATCTTGGAATATTGTCTGCGGCCATCTTCTTGGCCTTAGAGAGAACATTAAAGACCTGTTCTCTAGTGGAAGTAAGAGTTTTATCTGATGTTATTTCTTGATGGGGAAGTTGAGGAGGAGAGAGGGGTAAAGTTAGAGCTGAATTTATCTGCCTGTAGGTTTGCTATATCTTCTGGCTCATTATAGATGGTTTCATCAACAATGACTGTGGCAAACATCCATTTGGCATGTACCAAACTAAGCACCTGCAACAGTTAGAGAGACAGAAGTTTCTAACAAAGATCAAGGCGCTCCAGCTTGTGCCGTACACAGACAGACTGAAATCTCTGTCACTTTACTCCATATCGTATAGACTTCTTAGGGGAGACTTATGCTTGGCTTACAGTGCAATCCAAGACCCAAACCTGTTGAACTTGCTGCATATACATAAATAAAACGGGGCTAGGATTACCCGTTCCAGGGCCCTAAATATGGCTTACGACTTAAGTAGGACGTGCTGGAGGGATGGAGGGACAGATTTATCTTCCAGCGACTGCCATGTCTTTGGAAGAGGCTAACAGTTCATGTGAAACAGAGCAACTGTATGACACTGTTCAAGTGGAACCTGGATGAGTGGATGGGGCACTGTAAATTCTTGCAGGGGGGATACCACCCACAACCCTCCTAGATATGGGCAGTCATCACTAAATGCAATTTTTGGTACTGAGTAGCATTTCTGTGGTATTAGATTGGGATGAAATGGCTAGGCTTACAATTACCTCCAGGTTGATGATCCTTTGAGCTCTGCACACAATTGATAATTGCCTTTGAAGCTGAAGAATGTGATAACCTCATGTGGAGGTATATGTGTTTTGAACTGCGGGCCTCAGTAGGTCTTAAAAATAATTCAGTGACTTCAGTTGTCAGTCTGTTTTTGACAAACTCTGGAACAAACTGTTGTATAACCCTAGGTGTACTGCTTTGAGAAAACACCTAAAATAATTAGTAAAACCTTTTGTAGAAAACTGAATATGTAACATAACTGTTTAATATAAATTAGGTTATCTTAATTGTAGTGTTACAATATCTCTTCACACTGTTATATCCAAATTCCTCTTTATGGAGTACTGCACTGACTGGGTTTTGTTTGCGGCAAGTAGAAAAACTCCTCCTGCATGATAGTCTGATGTCCTTAGTTTGTGTCCATTTCATCTTAAATAAGTTGCCAAATCACCAAACAAGGCAGTCAAAATATATATCTGTGGATTACTGACATTAGATCAGAGGCAGTTTGTTGAAGTAAGGAAACACTGGTGCAGCTGATCAACTGGCCCAAAAGTGCCAGCTTTTTCCGAGTGAGATCACAGAACAGCAGGGAGTGGGAGAGTTGTCCCTTTTCCCACAATAGTGATATATATACACACACACACACACACACACACACACACACACACACACACACACACACACACACACACACACACACACACACTTGTAGTCATACGATCATAGGAGATTGCTAGGATAACAGCCCTAGAGACTTTTTCAGCCTAGCCATTCATTCTCTAATGTTCCTTCTTATCAATGTCCACAGGCTAGAATATCTTTGGTATATGCCTGTGACTTAGTACGTCTACAAACTGCCCCTGACCGTATTCATTTTTTTCTACTTTATTTTGATAGAGGTGTGTGGGATATCTGAAAAATACATTTGTTGAGTCTGTCCCATATTTTTGCACTCTTCCTCATATTCTGTTTATTTATTTGATTTTTCTGATAAATTACACAGGGTTACAGTCAGCCAGTAACATCAGAAATTAACGTTTCATGTTTTTTATTGTTCTGAGAATGTACATAAATGCAAAATCTGTTTAACTTAACAGTCTGCAGTCCTTTATTCCAAGCACACATGCTAATTAGAAGGGGGAATTAGTGTGCTCACTGTGAATCATGACATCCAAGTCGGAAAAGCTTCATGAGCTTTACTTTTCAAGTCCTTCTTATGAAGGAAAGTAATAACACAGTTCCTGCTACCATGTAAAATCAACAGGAAGGCTTTTATTTCTGTTCTACCTGTTTCATTACAAAAGCAAATTTTGTAATGTTAGCTGTAATGGTACCAAACAGTGCAGCCTGTGATCGTACCTCTTACTGTTCCCATGTTTGGTTTGTGCAGCCTGCAGTTGTGCCTTCTAAATGTCTCTGATCGTTTTTCAGATTTTTTTCCTTCAATCTGTCAGAACAGTTTGATTGTTCTAATTCCTCATAAAATGCATGAATCAAAGGCAGATTTTGACTGAATCTCAAATGACTAATCCTGGAGATATATATATATATATATATATATATATATATATATATATATATATATATATAATTGACTGGGTTAGTTATACTTTGTTGACTGGGTTAGTCCGGCTATGCCAGTGGCCTCTCTTCATGGGAGACCGGAGTTTGTATTCATACTTACTAGTAGGAAAATTTGACCATAACAAAGGAAAACTTGCCCTACTGTTTTCAAGTGTAAGGCATACAAGAGGGCTATCACTGGTGCTTAGAGAATTCCAAGATGAAGAGTAAACATTGCTGCTGGAGAAACTTTAGAGAGATAATCAGAGCAAGATGAAATCCTAACTGGTGCATTGCAGAGAAGAGGTCTAGATGCAGAAGTGTTGGAGAATTTATAGAAGGAAGGAGAACCTAGTGAAAGAAAGGGGGAGGCAAGCTGGAGTGCTATGATGGATCAAGTGTTGCTGGAGCAATCAAATAATGAAACTGGTAATGTGACAGAAAAATGCATTATAGTGTCTGAAAGTACAGAGGCATGTTGAGCTGATGGAGTAGTACGTTTTGATAAGACTCTTATATAAATGGCGGGTGGGCTCTGTTTCATGAAAATTGGAATCTTGTTCCAGAGAAGTGGCAGAGATGCATCTCTCTCTCTCTCTCTCTCCAGCATGATTTGTTCGTGTTAGAGGCTAGGTTATGATCTCTGGTGCGAGCGACCCTCCTGCAGTTTGATTTACTAATGTGTAGCATTTCCATCAAGACCAGGTCAGAGACTGCCCTGCAAGCCAGGCACAAGTCACTCCCCCTTAGCAACCTGTAGGAGATGGAATACAGTGAAAGGGCTATCAGACTTTCCACATAAGACTTGTTTTGTGTACCCTTTAATTTCTTGGTGAGAAACCTCTGTGGTCTATCCAGTTGTTGCAGGTGTCTGGTGAGGTACATGCAAGAAGGAGCATTGTACTCAATTATTGGTCTGGTGAGGGCCGAATATATTGGAATTATAACATCCTTAGATCTAAATGTGATGCTTTTACTTACAAGATGTGCCACATGGAAGGATTTCCTTGCTGGTGTGGATATGTGGTGGTCAAAGTTCAGATTGCTATTGACCCAGGTCACATACCACTGGGTCTACACGTAGGGAGTGCTGTCTGTAATGTAATTAGCTGGATTGTCAACTTTCCCAAAGGGAAGAATGCATTTTTTTGCCTTTAGCTTTAATCTGTGGCTTTGGCACCAATCATTTGTCTGCGTTAACCCTGTCTGCAGTATATTAACATTGTTGGGGGACTCCATGATTGCCCCCAATTTGCAGTCAACTGCGAATTTGGTCAGTCACAGGCCATCCAAGTTTGTCTGGACTTCTGAGAAATAAGTTCCTAACAGTAAGGGTCCCAGCACAGAACCCTGTGGTACGCCACTGGTGACTGGTCTTTTGCTGGAGATGAAGTCATCCACTTTGATAGTATGTGTCCTGTCGGTGAGCCATTTGTCTACCCATCTGGTAGAATCAGCCATGTTTAGCAAGTACGATCTATCTTTAAAGAATCCAAACCAGGTTGGATCTATAGTTTGGACATTACCTATGTCCTTGTTAAATAGGTCCATAATGGTTCTTTTCATGGCTTTATAGATGAAGGTAGTCCGGTTTATGGGCCCATAATTCCCAGGGTCGGTTGATGGTCCCCCTTTGTGCAGAGAGATTACTGTTACTGTCCTCCGTTATGCTGGAATGTAGTCAGTTTGCAGGCTGTGTTTAAATGGGGATGTAAGTGGATCTGCTAGGTCATGTTTTAAGTTGTTTAAAAGGCAATCTGGGATGTTGTCTGGTCCCACTGATGTGTTTTTTGGCCTTGGAGAGCACCAAGATAACCTGCTCTCTTGCGGTAATAGGCTGAGGAATGGTAGCAGGTATACTTTGGGGGATGGCAGGAGGGGACAGAGGGTTGAAGTTTGCTCCAAATCTGTCAGCTAGCAAGTTGGGTATTACCTCTGGTTGAGTATGGGTGGTGCCATCGACATCCAGTTCAGCACATAGCTAACTATTCCTTTTTAGATTTTGCACGTAGTTACGGAATGCCTTGTGATTATCCTTAGCTAGGGAGGCTATTTTTGCATCATAATTAGATTTGGAGGCCTCAGTAAGCTCTCTTAATTTGTTTGATTAAGCTAGAACAGGATCTCTTCCTCTGCTGAGCCAGTTCCCTCTTTTTCTTGGCCATTCATGTCTTTCTCTTTTGGTATAGCATGTTTATACTAGGGGTCCACCAGGATGGCTTGTTTTTTCAGCAAAAGACCTGGTTTTAATCTGGCCAGGTACAGCCTATTCTGTACAACTGCTTAAGTGGTTATACTGAGCATTGGTATAAACTTCTGCATAGGAGTTTGTGTTGTCTGCATTCAAGGCGGCTTTGGAACTTCCTATACCATCACTTAGGAGGTAATTTGTCTTTGAAAAATTCTTAAGCATTTTTTAGCTTGATGGGGTATCTGGACTTAACAGTTACATCGAACAAAACTGATTTATGGTGCAGTCTTACCAGGAAAGGCAACGCATGGGGGGGGGGGGGTGCAATGCTCTCCCATGTTAGTGAGTAGTATGTCCAGGACATTTGAGCCTCTTGTGGGTGTGCTGACTATCTGTTCAGAACATTTGCATTGATGAAATCCAAAGAACACTGAGCGAACATATTTATGGTCATATGTATTTCCCAGTCAATGGTAGGATAATTAATACCACTCATGATATAAGGTGTTGGACTGTATGGCATGTGACTTCAGTAAGTCCAGGTATGTGGTGTGCTTTTCCTGTTTCATGGTGCTAGGGGGCATTGCCTGTAGTTAATTGGACATGGAGTAGCTCAAGAGAATCACATTGTTTGACCAGTCTAGAGGTGTAATTATTCTTAATGAAGATGGAAACACTTCCTCCTCCTGTGGTTCTTCATGCTCAGTTTGTGGTCTGAATGTATGGAAGACATTGTAGCCCTGCCTGGCCAGGGTTCTTTCTGCACCTTTGAACCACATCTCGACTGCACAGACATCAGCATCTTCCAAAGTGAAGATTGCTTCCAGGGAGTGCAGTTTCTTTTTTTACTCCTAGCATTAGTCATCAGTACCTTGAGTTTACTAGCTAGAGATTTTTTTATGTTAAAAGGTTGGTTAATTTTTCACACTGCCTAAAAAAGGCACAATAGATGTGGTTAATGCATTTGCCAGTATCTGAAATCTTAGAGGAGACAGGTGCAGACCATCTCTGGCAAAGCAGCGTGCCCTATTGACTGTGTCTTCCCAGGCTGACAGATACTGCATCCCCTTGGACTGACACCAGAAGCTAAGCCAGTTGTTAATGTCAATAATATTTTGTTTGTAATGTAGCATTATCCATGGAGAAGGTTGAATGCTGCTTAAGGCTAGGCTTATACCTGCCTGTGACAAATACTCTGAGAGCTCAGACACATCTCTGTTCATATAGTTCAGTAAGGTACATCTCAAGTCATTCACCCCCCACCCACGTGGACTATGCCAGTGTCATACTGGTACTTGTGGTTGAGTGACTTGACAGATCCTGGCACCTGACAGGCAGCTAACTGTAACCCACTTCTTATCTAGTTTGGTGAAGGGAACATCTGTGTGTGTCATAAAGGAGTCACCTATAACCATTACATTAGGTTTTGTGGTGCTATGCTTTATGGGCTTATTTGGTGATACACTTGTGTGTGTTGTATTTTGGTGTTTTTTTTGCATGGTTATGTATGTAAGTGGTTTCTGTTTGGGAGGCCTCTGATCATTTTGTAAGTTACTTGTGAGTACCTCCTCGTGTATGAGTTTGTGTCTTGCCCTTATTTAGTGTGGGAGGTGTGTATGCTGTTGTGTGCTGAGAATCTTTTTGGCATTCAATTTGTCCTTATATGAGAGTATTGCCTCCAATTTTATAATGTAACTACATTTCTCACATAAAGTATTTGTTTCAGGAGCAAGGGAAAGAGTGGGATTTTTTTTTTACTACAGCTAGACTGATTTGTATTTATAGTGGAAACTTTGCCACTCCCACTTCAACTGCTATTTAAGTAGTTGTTCATAAATGTATTAACCATTAAGTCTTATGTGTCGCTCGTCTGTGCTTACTATCCTGGATTTTATTTTTTACTTGATTTACCAAGTTTAAAAGATTTGGGGAGTCATTTTGTTTATTCCACTAAGAATACCTGGTGGAAAGTTTCTTAATGTTTAGTCTTCTCCTTGTTTACTTTCTGCAAAATAACCCTCTTTTCTGCTCTTCTTAAGAAATTCTGCATATTCCCAATGCGACAAGTGCATCTCCTGAAGTAAAATAACCTGTGCTGTGGATTTTGTTATATATCCTAATATTCTCCTTTTCTTTTTTTCTATGAATCCAGTTACATTTCATGTCATTATATCTAACAGTGC
Organism: Protopterus annectens; assembly: GCF_019279795.1. Classification (NCBI taxonomy): domain Eukaryota; kingdom Metazoa; phylum Chordata; order Ceratodontiformes; family Protopteridae; genus Protopterus; species Protopterus annectens. The sequence continues at coordinate 419,961,232 of NC_056746.1, forward strand.
TATTTATTAGTTTATATTTCTGCCTTTGTCTAACACTTTTCCATGTTTGTCTTGCCGGAGTTTTTGGAACCTCTCACATTGCCTTTCCTGGTAACTTCATATCTCTTGCAGTACTTTATATACGCTTTGTTTTCTTGTCTTCTGAATTGTCAGGCCGTCCATGCGTGATGTCTATGGCTGTCTCTTTACACAAAGATACATTTCTAACTATGCACGTAGTCATTTATTTTTATTTATTTATTTGCATTTGTTTACAGGAAATTTCAGCTGGACACCGGTCCTTTTTCAGTGGAGGCTTGGGGAGAAAAGCTCCACAGAACAACAAATGAGCAGCAGAGTACATGAACAATTGAATATACATACAATAGCAAATACATTCTACAACAAACATTAGATGTACGTACAATATGAAACATAGTAATGAACAGATATACCAATATCTAATTAGAGGCTAGGAATAAAGGTAGGATGTATATACAGATAGTACTAAGCTCAAACAGATACTGCTGTAAACTCCTATACCTAAATCTTGTATACAAATATTGCACTAAACTCAAACAGATATAAAGAAGATGCTCCACAAGAAGGTGGAACAAGCTAGAAGGGCTAATGGGATGGAAGGGGAAGATAGAGAAGTAAGAGAGGAGATTGAGTAGTATACGTGGTAGTGAGAGTCACTAGAAGTAGATTTTTGCTGCTGGAGCATAGTGGTCTAGTGGAGCATTAGGGCTGGAGAAGGTTTTGAAGGGATGGGGCTTTAAGATGTGGGCAAGAGAGAGTTGATTCAGGTGAAGATGTTGAGGGAGTTCAAGCCAGTCAAGTTCTCTAAGTGAGATACAGTGATGGCTGTGATAAGATGCACCAGTGGCAAACTTAGCAATTTTATTGTAGCAAACCTGGAACTTGTTTAGGTCTGTTTGTCTAAGGTAGGTAACTGTAGGAGAGGCATAGAGTAAACTGGAGATTAGGTGGGAATTGGTAGCAGAAATTCTGGCTGTCTTGGTGAAGAATTTGTTTCTATACAATGCACTTATTTTTTTTTTGTGAACCTTTTTTGTGGTAAGAAAAATGTGAGTGTCAAATCTGAGATTATCAATCTCAACACCAAGTAGTTTGGTGTGTTCTGTTGGGGAGATGACGGTATTGCTTTGGGCTAGAATATTAAAGTGGGGGATAATTGGGTTAGATTTAATGGGTTGGAAGATGAGCAGTTTAGTCTTGCTCGGGTTGAATAATAACTGGACGTTAGATAGCCAGCTTTCTACAGATGAAAAGGCTTCCTGTGTGATCTTATGAAGTTCAGGTATAGTTTGTGCTAAGCAGATGAGGGTGGAGTTGTCTGCATACTGTATAAGAGAAGCATGCTTGGTGGCTGTAAATAGATCATTGGTGAAGAGTGAGAATAGTAGGGGAGCAAGGATGGAGCCTTGGGAAACACAGTGTGTTACAGGAAGTTGAAGATATAGGTCATTATGCCAGACAACCGATTGCTGGCAGCCAGTTAGATAGCTATGAAACCAATCAGTAGCTGATTGGGAAAAGGATAGTTTAGTGAGAACAGAGATTAGTAGCTTGTGTGAGACCATGTCAAAAATTATAGATAGATCCAGAAATATAGCATAGGAGAACGGGCCATTATTTTTAGGATGAAAGATAGCATTAGTGAAAGAGAGCTAGGCGGTAGCAGTGCTGTAGTGTGGCCTGATGCCATGCTGGGTGCTGGAGAGGAGGTTATTAGCTAAGAGGTAATCTACGACTTGAGAATGGATGCATTTCTCAAGTATCTTGGAAAGTAGAGAAAGGATGGCTATGAGGAGGCAATTGGAAAGTTCAGTGGAGGAGCCACCTTTATGTAGGGGAATGATGTGGGATATTTTCCACAGTGTGGGGGGCATAGCTTTCTGATAAGGACCGAGTAAGATAGAGACTGGATAAGCTAGGGCTTCTGCTGCTAATTTTAGGTATTCAGAGGGGAGATTGACAGCTGCAAGTTTTGTAGGCTTTAGTTTCACTAGAAGTTTTTATATATGTAGGAGGTAGATACTGATGAAAAAAGACTGTGGGCAGAGTATTTGGTTTTGATGTAGGGAGGTGGGTAGAGGGTTGTGTTTAGTCAAAGAGAGAATGGTTTCAGTAAAGTGTTTATTGAATGGGTCCGCAGTACTGCTGGAGGAAGGGGGGGGGGTGCCTACTTTACCTGGGTTGTGAATGGAGTTTATTGTGAACCTGAACTGCTTAGAGTTGTGATGGTAAGAGTTTAGGGCAGTCTAATATTGAGTTTTATGTTCTTTTATTTGCTTTTTGACCTTATTGCGCAACTCTAGGAATGACTGTCTAGAGAAGGGGGGTTTTGTTAAGTGCCGGTGATTTTCATTAGTGCCCTGGTGCTTTTTTTGTAGCAAGAGGAGTACTGTGTTTTGACTCTGGCATTTCATATGGGGGCATGTGTGTTTAGGATGTTTAGGAAGGTGCTATTGAAGAACTGGACGGCTTCATCCAGATTGAGGTGCTTTAGTGGTATCCAATCACATTTTTGAAGGGAGGAGATAAAGGAGAGAGGGTTAAAGTTTACCCTATTTCTGATTTCCCTATAGATGATGGGTTTAGCACAAGTTATGTCTCAGAAGGAATGTTGGAGTGGAGTCACTGAGGCTGTGTGGTAGACAGCCAGCTAAGTATGAGTGAGGGTCTTTATTGAATAATATCCAGTCAAGAGTAGTATGTTTGAGTTTTTATTTATCTGGGTAGATAATTGTATTAGTTGGGAGAAACCATGAAGGTTTATGTGGTGGGCTGGGTGATTGTTACTGCAAGATAGCCAGTTGATATTAAAATCACCTAGGATTATAGTTTCCTGGGGGTAAGGAATGGTTATCCCAGTTCAGGAGGTTTTCCAGGTGTTGGATGTTTTGATTAGGTGGGTGGGAATTAGCAACCTATGATGCTTATTGTTTTATTTGGGTTTAGTTTGAGGTTGGCATATAGAATTTCTTCATTTCCAATGTGAGGGGCAGGTATGTTAAGGATCTGGATGTTGAGGTGGTGTTTAAACATTAGAGCCACACTACCCCCTTTCTTAGATAGTCTGTCTACTCGAAGAATGTTATAACCTGTTGGTGGGAGTATTTCCTCACTTTTGATGTGAGGTTTGAGACAGGTTTCTGCAAGGATGAGAATATCAGGAGAGTATAAAGCTTTGTTGGCATTTAGGTCATGGGTTTCTTTAGTTATACTACTGATATTTAGACACATGAAGAGGAGGTCAGGTGGCTTTCTGTTGGATGTTAGTTGTGAGTAGGAGCAGCTATTAGGCAAATTTTTAGGTGAGGAGTTGGTAATGGTAGGACCAGGGTTAGGGCGGATATCACCACTGAGGGCTAACTTAGGGCAGTAAACATAAGATGTGTAGTTGTCAATTTCGTCCTAATTCTCATAGTTGGGGTCAGATGTCCAACCCATCTGATCAGTCTTGGCCTGTTTGCTAGCTGGAGGACTTTAACCAAGCTTGTGGGCTCATACCCTTCCCATGATGCACCTGGATAATACCTCAGATCTCATTTGCCTTGCTGTGTGGAGGACATCTATCAGCTCTGGGCTAAGTCTTTTCTCTCTTTTTATCTCTTTTACCTTTAAAATCAAAGTTTTCTATCAAAATTTGCCTTGTAGTTGTTTTTTGATCTATTTAGCATAGTTTTCCTTTCATAAGTGTATTCTTCTACTTTGAGGTCCGTTTTAAGAAGTTTTAGTATCTTATAAAATGTTTATAGTGCTGGTTGTTAATTATAGAGCAGTGTTTTTCTAGCCTTCCTCTTTGCTGTATTTGTTTTTAAGTAGCTTGGTTGTGTGAATCTGATTAGCGATTATGTCTCAAAAGGGACACAAGCCACTCGGCTTCAAAAAATGTTTAAAATGTGACAAGAAAATGCCGGTGAGCAACTCTTATTCTGTGTGTGTGTGCATATTGTCTTGGACCACTGCAGCTCCATGAAGATTCCTGTATATGCCATGGATTTAACCAACGGGCATTACTAGAGTACAGAAACAAGTTGATCTCAAAAGAGCTTCTTCCATCACCTTTTGCAGAAGCCCTTTCTTTAGCAGACAAGTCTCCAAAAAAGCCTTCTTCTGATAAATCTTGGGAGCCATCAAAGAAAGCATCTAAATTGTCTGCTCCGAAAGCAATCTCTGCTCCGACGACTTTAACTAGATCAGAGTCGGATCAGACAAGACCTTCTAAAGCTCCTAGACTTATGTCATTAGAATCTGTGATCTCCAAGCCACCGTCTACCATTTTAGCCAGATCTAGATCTCCTAGTCTCTCTTCTCATCCTGCTAGATCTCTTTCAGAAGATGAGGATGTGGATAGGGTGATGCAGAGACTATTGAAGATACCTACCTTGGCCAAACTCGCCCTGGATCCGAGCCCAAGAGAGTCAGAGCAAACCCCCCATTGCACCTATTCCTCCTCCAATCCAATCTTCTGCTTTGGAGCAAGAAGTTTCTGAGATCCAGTTTTTCTGCATCTGCTCTGAAACCTTCTCCCATCTCTTCAAATCCAACATCTGCACTGCATGTCTCTGCTTCTTTGGATCAGGAGACCTCTAGGATCAGACACACTCCGCTCTGATTCTCGAAGCAGATTCATATCTCCCCTGATCCAACTCTGCCTCTCGTGACATCTGTGCGGATTTGTTCTGATCCTACTATTGCCTCAGAGAGGCTGTCATCTGCTCCAGAGGGTCCTTCAGATCTGACAACTCATTTGTCTGTTCTGGGGGGGCTCTTCAGAGCCGAGCCAGACTGCTTTTGAGGCTATGGATAGAGGTATGATTCCTTCCCAGTCAACCGAACATGCTACTTCAGAGCTTCTTTCCTCTACAAAGGTGTCACAGATCCCAGGCCTCAGGAAACCCCTGGGGGGGGGTCCCCAACTCTTCCAAAACTTCTCCAGAATATCCCTCTGAGGAAGTCCCTCAGAAGAGAACTTGCAAGAGGACTCGCCTAGACATTCTGAAACAAAGGGGTGATTGGCAGCCCTCCTCTTCTTCTGCAGAAGAGTCTACCTGAAGGCCTTCGGATCTCGCACTTCAACCTCTTGGTTGACTCTGCCTTCCGATGAGCTCATAGACCTGCTCTCTCGGAAGGCGTGGGAAACTCCGGATACCATAGTCCCCACTCCTCGGAGGCCAAATAAGTACATTACCGCCCCGAAGGACAAGATTTATTTTGACAAAAGGTGTAGCAGTGGATGCCATGGTTGTGGCGGCGGCCACTAAGAAAGAACTCTCTGAGACTAGTTCTTCTATCCACCCTCCTAATAAGGATTCTGGGATGATGGATAGATATGGAAAGCATGTGTTCTCTTCAGTGACTTTCTCTTCGATCGCTGAATTACCTTAGTCACTTTACCAGATTGCAGAGAGATCTGATCAAGGAGTTGTCTACTCTCTTCAAGGAACAGTTGCTAATGCAGTCGAAGAAAAAGTCGATGCACAGCTAGCCACCCTCATTGTAGTTATGAACTCCTCCATGAGGCTTATATCATATGCTGCAGATGGAGCGAGTAGAGCTGCGGGTTCAAGCATATCCATCAGGAGGCAGGCCTGGACGCGACTTTGCAGAAACTTTCAGACTCTTCGCTGTTTAGGCCTAAAGTAAGAGACACCCTCATCAGATATGAAAAGAAGGGTAAGACTTAGTCTGCCATTGGAGTACGTTTTTCCGCTCCTACCAGACCCTTCCCCAAAGGTCAGAGAGGAAGTGGAAAGATGTGGTTCAGGAGACCCCAAAGATCTTACCAAGGCATGCAAGGTGAAAGTTATTCCTGAGGCAGAGGGGGGAAACAATAATGGAAGACGCTGCCCTTGTGGCAGAGGAGGTCCTCAGAATCAGGACTCCAGAGATACTTTCTTTGGCAGACCCTTTCAGTGCTTCTGAAGGAATTACCAGATTGTCCACCTCTGGAGGCATTCGGGGGGGGGGGTTTGTCCTTGCACCCTGCCCCTGTCAGAATATCGGTTCCAGATGTTCCACCCAGTCAACAGGAACAAGCAACATTAGAGGTTCAAAAGTTGCTAAGCGAAAGAGTCATCCAAGACATCCCCGCAGACCAGAGGAGAATCTGGAACTTGCTCAAGATTCTTTTTAGTTCCAAAGAAAACAGGGGACTGGAGACCCATTTTATATCTCAACAGTTTAAACAAATCTGTAAAAAAGACAAAGTTCCGGATGGTAACACTGCAGTCGATACTTCCATTTCTAGAGAAAGAGAGTTGGATGTGCTCTGTAGACCTGCAAGATGCGTACTACCATATATTAATGGAAAGAGCCATAGTGCCTTTTTTAGGCAAGGCTCAAAAGTCAAACCCACCCCCATAGACAGCACAAGGAATAAGAAACTAAGGGTAATGCTGCTAAACGCCGGAAGTCTTAACCTCAAGATGCACGCACTCGAAGCTCTCCTCAGTATGGAGAACATCGATATCTGTGCAGTGACAGAAACCTGGTTCAAGGCTCCAGAGAGCACCCCAGCACTACCAGGCTATACCTCATATCATGCTTTTCGGCCCCAAAACCCGGACTGAACCACAAAGGAGGGAGTTTCCATATTTATCAAGGATATCCACACCTCCAGGTTAGTGGCATTGCACGGAGTATTGGAGACCATCCATGTGCAACTAACAGTGGGCAAGACTGCTTTTCAGTTTATAACATCCTACAGACCACCCTCTCAAAGTCAGGAATCCCACTCTGCTTTCCTGAAAACATTGGAGAACATGAAGATCTCTCCGAACACCATTATATTGGGCGACTTCAACTACCCAAACATTGACTGGGAGCACTACTCAAGCCCCAGCACCTTAGCCCAAAGGTTCCTGGAAATTATAAACTCAAATGCTATGGAACAACTAGTCACCACTCCCACAAGAGGGGACAACATACTAGACCTGATCATTACCAACATGGGGACTCTATGCTCCACACCAGAAGTATATCCCTCATTGGTAAGATCAGACCATAAATTAATTTCACTGGATGTCCACATCCCGACCCCACCCCCAGCCCAGAAAACCACAGTGAAAAACTTCTCAAAAGCGAATTCTCACTTCTCAAAACCGAAGTGGAATCCTTCAAGACCCCAGGGCCAGTGGAAACTACGGCCCAAACTGCAGAATCCTATATAAACGCATTCTACGGACATCTCCAGGAATGCATGGATCATGCTATCCCAAACAAAACCAAGACCCAATCATCCAAAGGCAGGCATCCAGTCTGGTGGACCCCTGCCATAAATAAACTGTACAACAGAAGGAGGAAGCTACTACATGATAGAGAAAAATCCCTAATAGGGAAGGCATCTCTGATCAGTACTAGCAAGAAATTACGATCCCTCATAAAATCCTCCAAGGCCAGCTTCAAGAGAAAAATTGCACAGGATACCAAAGGCAATCATAAGGCTTTTTTCAGTTATGTGAGAAATCTGGGATGCAACTCCCAGACTTGTTCTGAGTTGATTCTAAACGACAAAAAATACACTGAACCCACAGACATCGCCAATATCCTGGCAGACAGGTTCAGTGCAAACTTCTCCACCCCTCCCCAAAGAGCAAGTATCTATCCCAGCAGAGGGCTGCCTCCCAAACATCTCTGATGCTCAGGTGAAGGCTGCCCTCTCCAAAGCAAAAAACACTGCTTCCATGGGACCAGATGGCGTCCCAGGTTGTGTCCTACATGAACTCCAAGAAGAACTAATCCCTCAAATAAAACAGCTATACAATCTCAGCCTCACTACAGGATATGTGCCCACAGAATGGCGTACAGCAACAGTGGTCCCACTCCACAAAGGTGGAGCCTCTACAGACCCTGGAAACTATTGCTCCATAAGCCTGACTAGCTTAGTCTGCAAGGCTATGGAGAGAATCGTCATGGAGCTCTTAAACAAAGACATTGCGGACCTACAGACACTAGATCCTACCCAGTTCAGCTTTGTCAAGGGCAGATCCTGCCTTTTGAACCTGGTTGACTTCTTTGAAACAGTCACCAAAGCCATAGATGAAGGGAAGGTAGTCCACACAGCCTATCTGGACCTTGCAAAGGCATTTGACACAATACCCCACTCGGGCATCATAGATAAGCTGTCCAGCTTAAATATAAACCCCTATGTCACAAGATGGGTCGCAAACTGGCTCAAAGACAGAACCCACAGAGTGAGAGTTGCTGGAGCCATGTCAGACTGGAAACCGGTCACAAGTGGAGTCCCACAGGGTTCTGTCCTGGGACCACTCTTGTTCGGTATATACCTTTCCGAGGTACAGGCAAACGTGGGAGGACTATGGCTCACCAAGTTCGCAGACGACTGCAAACTGGGCGCCATAATCAACTCTCCAGCTGACACAAACATCCTTCAAAAAGGTCTCACAGAGACAGATAACTGGTGCCAGCGCCATGGTTTAAAGCTAAATGCCAAAAAATGTATAGTCATACCCTTTGGCAAAAACAATGTGCCCACAAATTACCACATAGGCGGAAACCCATTAAGTACAGAGAAATTTATTAGGGACCTGGGGACCCAAGTTGATAGCAATCTCTCCTTTGAAAACCACATTGCCAAAGTGGTTAGAAAGACCTTCTACATAGCCCACCTCATCACGAAGGGTTTCACATCTAGATCAAGAGAGGTAATCGTGCCCCTTTATTCATCCCTCATCAGGCCCATCATAGAATACAATGCCCCTTTTGGGATGTACCTTACCCGACACCTGCAGCAATTAGAAAGACCCCAAAAGTAGATGCCATATGCTGCTCGGTTAAAAAAAACTCCAGCTCTACTCAGTTGCATACCGCCTACTTCGAGGCGATCTATGCCTGACATACAAAGCTATGTCAAGTCCAGAATTAATGGACATGCTCCACCTCAGTAAATCTAAATCCCTTAGAGCCACATGCTCGACTCGAGGGACCTGAACCTCAGCTCAGAAATAAATAGAACTTGCTGGAGGGACAGGTTCATAACCCAGAGGCTCCCTTCGCTCTGGAATAGAATTCCAGTTCATGTGAGGCAGAGCACCTCACTGAATCTCTTCAAGAAGAATCTCGATAGGTGGATGGGGGATCGTAGGTTTGTCCCAGGGATTACTCCTGTGTCACTATTAGACAGAGGCACAGTAAACTAAACCTTAAAAAGGGCACAGTATACTCAAATCAAGGGGTGGCGTAAGCCATACAGAATCGGGCTAGGCTTATAATTGCCCCAGGGCAGATAGCCTAGTATGGAACATATGAACCTATAAGAAGGTACTTGCACTTTCGGCTGGGAGCCACTCATTATCAGTTACAAGTCTTGCCCTTCGGTCTCACCACAGCCCCTAGGATGTTCACCAAATGTGTTGCAGTGATAGCTCCTCACCTGAGGCGCCAAGGATTCTGGGTGTTTCCCTATCTAAACGGCTCAGTGCCGCCCCAACCAGACATATATTGCTACAAGCCAGGGACCACACCATTCAATCTTGCGCCTCCCTAGGCTTTACGATAAACTTTGAAAAATCTGTTTTAGAACCATCTCAAAACTTAAACTTCATTGAAGCAAAATTAGACACCAATTCCTTAATGGCAAAACTCCCCCAAGAAAGAGTACAAGATCGTCACTACCATGTTCGGAGACTAATCAGAAAGTCACGCACAACTGCAAAACAAGTTCTACAAGTGCTAGGGGAAGCTGGCAGCTTCAGTAATTCTTGTTCCCCTGGCACGCCTCCACATGAGATTATTACAGTGGTTACTGTCAACTCAGTGGTCCTTTCTGTAACTTCCCATGTCTCACAAGATTCTGATTACAAACATATGCAAAAGGGACCTTCAGTGGTGGATTCATTCTCCTCTAGTCTTTCAGGAACGACCTTTCATCTCACCGAAACCAGTAGCAGCTGTAGCTACAGACACCTCCCAGATGGTTGGGGGGGGGGGGGCATTATCTGGGTAAGACGGTCCAAGTTATCTGCAAGATCACGAGACTCATCTGCACATAAATGACCTAGAGATGAGAGCTGTGCTTCAGGACTCTCTCCCTCTAGGGATGATAATACAGTTGGACAAAATGTCCATAGTGTGGTACATAAGCAAGGAGGGACTAGAGTTTACCCTCTATGCTGAGAAGCATTAAGAGTTTGTCAATGGGCAATAACCTCCAACCGTTTTCTAGTGTCGACACACATCCCGGGGAAATCCAACTTGATTGCAGACAGAGCAGAGCCATCTGGCCACACGAGTGGTACCTCAATCAGAAAGTAGCGAAGACTATTTTCCAAAAATGGGGCCAGCCTTGCTGAGATCTCTTTGCTTCCCCAGCCAGTGTCAAATGCAACAACTACTTTGCCCTGATTCCCCCCAGAGGGGGAGTCATCGAGGGATGTACTTCTTCACAATTGGCCTCCAGGACTACTGTATGCCTGTCCCTCCTATTCCTCTTGATTCCCAAATTATTACAGAAGGCAAATTCATTGGAGACCACTATAATCCTCATTGGCCTCGACAAATTTGGTTCCCCTTCCTACAGCCTCATCTTCTGGAAGAACCATGGATTCTGGATCCAACTCCAGACCTGTTGACACACCTGTCAGGAATGGCTCATCCCAACATTCAGAGCCTCAAATTGACAGCTTGGCTGCTCCAATTCCCTTAATTGCCGGGTTTCCCTTTTTGTCCTCTTCAGTGAAGAAAATTGTACTATCTTCTCACAAATCCTCCACACGAAGACTTTATACCAGCAAGTGGAAAAGATTTGCTGTTTGGGCTGAAAATCACCAAATAAACCCCTTTTCTTTACCAATCAATTCCATCTTGGATTTTCTCTCAGAAATATTCCACAAAGGTACAGCTGCTTCCACAGTCCGAGTTTCTTTGGCTGCAATTTCTGATTTTCATGTAGGCCTAAATGACTTTCCTATTATGGCACACAGGCCATGCAAAGCATTTTTGAAGGGCATACTGCCAAGACCCCCTTACACAAACCTACTCCACTGTGGAACCTTAACCTTGTTCTTACTAATCTGGTCTCCTTACCCTTTGAACCTTCAGCAACTTCAGATCTCAAATTCTTGACATGGAAAACCCTGTTTCTAATCGCTATTACATCTGCCAGGTGGGTCTCAGAGTTGCAATCTCTCTCTATTAAAACCTCATACCTCATTTTCCACAAAGATAGTGTCATTACAAACAAATCCTACCTTTCTCCCCAAAGTCATATCAGAATCAAATTTGAATCAGTCTTATCGAGCTGCCAGTTTTCTTCCCTAACTTTCAAAACAAAGGAGAATATACCCTGCATTTGCTTGACGTACACCAACAATTGAGATTTTATTTACAAAGAACCTCTGATTTCAGGAAATCTGACCAACTATTTATATCATATTCAGACACCCAGAAAGGCCTTCCAGTTTCAAAGGTTACACTGTCAAACTGGCTATCCTAATGCATTTCCTTTGTATAGAGATCTGAAAACAAGCCAGTACCAATTCCAGTAACAGCTCATACTACCAGATCAATACCTACATCTGCAGCATTCCAAGCAGGAATGCCATTAGATTCTATCTGTGCTGCAGCCATATGGGCTAATCCGCATACCATTATTACTCATTATAAAGTAGATTTGGCCTGCAGGATTAGAGCAGCCTTTGGTTCTGTGGTTCTGAGGAATATTTTTCCATGCGCCACCCAAGAGTCAGGTTGCTTGGGATGCGGTCCCCAACTAGGACGAGATTGACAACATCACATACAGAAGTTATGTACTCACCATAACGTTCCATGTGTGTTGTCCATCTTGTCCCTTATTCTCACATCAGTCCTTCCAGCCCCCTTCCTTTATCTGGTAGAACGAGAAGATATTCTTTGGAGAACCTGATAAATGTAAGTCTTTTTGCTAATTATGTCTGCATTCTTGTATTCTTACCGTCTTGTAAGCGATTTACGTATGGCTATATACTTTAAAAGGGTGCAAGCAAGATGTTCTTCGTGTTTTACTGTTGCAGCAATTACATTTGGGTAATCTGCTGGCAGGTTGCCCACAGTCAGCCTGAATAACAAAGTCTTGGGTCCTGTGTCGGTTGCTGTCTCCTCTTCCATGCCGTCAGGTCATCAGGGGTATAAAACATGCAGCCGACGCCATTTTAATCAGTCTTTCTTACCGCGCGGTGCCCGAAGCAGAAGCAGTTTACAAGTGCCGGTCGGCCGACTCCTGAAATTTTCTTTTTCGAGTTTCAGAACCGAAGTCTTCAAACTAAAGCCAAGTACCCTGTTGGGGAGACTTTTTCTTGCTCCTTACCGATGTCAGTAAAAGTTAATAATTGCATTACTTGTGGGAAGCAAATACCTCATAAGGATTTTCATTTGTACTGTATCCCTTGCCTAGGCCCTGATCACAACATGCCTTGCTGTCGGTTTTGTGCTAAATTTAACCAACGCACTATTAAGCATCGGTATATTTTTGCTTCTAAATATTTCGGTTCAAGATTTAACTATCCTGAAATGTTGTCTGTTAGCAATCCGACTACCGGAGTTCACAAGAAACGCAGGGAAAAAGGCAGAGACAGACCGATGAGGTCCAAAACCGACAATGAAGCTTCTCCTAAGCCAGTCGCCAGTTCGCCGGTACTCAGTGAGGTACTTTCACAGCCCCTGATACCCGTTACTTTTGAGTCGCAGGCCTCTACCGAGACCCATTTGGAGTCCGGTATGCCACGAGATTCTGCAAGTATTGAACCCACGGATGTCTCTCCCTTGGATGGGCCCAGAGCCGCTGAGCAGGCTCCGGCTTCTGAAGGTGTTTTCAGGCCTCTTAATTTTTATATTAAGCCGACGCCATCATCAAAAAGGGGGTCAAAATCAACCTCTATGTCTAAAAAACAAATGATCAAAATGGCTGAGGATTTAATTACCTTGATCAGGGGTTCCCAACCCCCCCCCCCCGGCAAGGCACTGATTTTGAATCTCCAGATCAGGTTTCCATTTCTTCTGATTCCTCTTCTGATCAAGAATTTTCTATTCCACCATATGAGGACTCTGGTGCAGAGGAATCCATCCCCTTTGCATCTCCTCCTGAGGATTACTCTTTTGGAGAGACTTTGCATACTTTAAGGGAACATTTTCACTGGGAGAGTCAGGACTTCTCAGAATCAAAAAAGAGGCTTAGGGATTTCCTTCTTCCTCATCATAGGCCTTTGGCTATACCTCCTATATTAGATATTGTTGATGATGTGTTCTCTGAATCAAGCATGGCTTCTGATTCCCTGCCTCCAGCTCCTAGCAAGCCAGACAGATATTACAGGGTTCCCGACTCCCAAATATTTCTCTTCAAACATCCTGCTGCTGATCCCGAGACTATTTCTCAGGGTCCCAAGGGTGTCAAGGCTTCTACAGCCAAAAATCCTACCCCTTCTGATAGAGATTCCAGGGCGCTGGATAGATGGGGTAAGAAGGTTTATACATCTGCAACCTTGGCAATTAGGGCTTTAAACTGCCAGTTTCATATGCTTAAATATCAACAGCATGTTATGGGCGTACTGAAACAGAAAATTATGCTGATTTCTGATTGTATGGAAAATAGAGGTTACAGGATGTATTGCATTCAGCAGAACAGGTTGGAAAGCATACTTTGCAGTGTGGTTTTGATTCCTTGGAAGCCGCCTGCAGGGCCGCCGTAACTGGATCTGTAATAAGAAGGCATGCCTGGCTCAAGGAGCAAAATCTGCCTGATCATGTTAAAGCTGAATTGTTGGATGCCCCTTTACACCATGATAGTCTGTTTTGGTAATAAGGCAGAAGAGGTTTTAAAGAAAATGGAAGACAAAGCTAAATCTGTGCAAACTGTAAAAGATTTCTTGCAAGTGCAGCCACCCAGGTTCAGTAGGCACTGGCCTACTAAGAATTGGTCCTTTCCTGTGTCCAACAGAGCCACTCAAGGCGCAAACCCAGGCGCTCCAAATGCTCCAGATATCAATCACAGGGATCTTACAGATCAAAGCAATGGGGTGCCTCCACCTCCAAATCTGGAGTTAACAAAGCACAACCCTACAGTAAGCAGTCTCAATGACTTTCCTCTACCATCTCCAAGCACTTATCGTTTGGCAGCCCCCTTGGGGTGAAAACTAGCACTTCATGCTCAAAATTGGCATTTAATTACCCAGGACAAGTGGGTATTAAACATAGTATCCCAGGGGTACAGATTTTATTTCCACACGTTGCCAGTTCCAAACGGATGGCCAGATCTGCCACCAAACCAGTGGGTAGAGGCCCAGAAACAAGTCATGTCCCTCATGGATATGGGGGCTATTCACCCAGTACCAGAAAAGGAAAAAGGACAAGGATTTTATTCAAGGATCAGAGACTATCCATGTGCAACTAACAGTGGGTAAAACTGCCTTCCAGTTTATAGCCTGCTACAGACCACCCTCGCAAACCCAGGAACCCCACTCGACCTTCCTGAGAACACTGGAAAATATGAAGGTCTCTCCAAACACCATTATGTTGGGCGACTTCAACTACCCAAACATAGACTAGGAGCATTACTCTAGCTCCAACACCCTAGCCCAAAGGTTCCTAGAAAGCCCAAAGGTTCCTAGAATTTATAAACTCAAATGCTATGGAACAACTTGTTACCACTCCCACAAGAGGGGAAAACATACTGGACCTGATGATCACCAACATGGGGACTCTGTGCTCCAGACCAGAAGTGTATCCCTCACTGGAAAGATCAGACCATAAACTAATCTCGCTGGATAGTCACATCCCTACCCCACCCCCTGCCCAGAAAACCACAGTGAAAAACTTCTCTAAAGCAAATTTCACACTCCTCAAAACCGAGGTGGAATCCTTCAAAGCCCCAGGGCCTGTGGAAAATACGGCCCAGACCGCAGAATCCTTTATAAACGCATTCGATGAACACCTTCAGGAATGCATGGATCATGCAATTCCAAATAAAACCAAGACCCAATCCTCCAAAGGCAGACGTCCTGTCTGGTGGACCCCAGCCATAAACAAACTATACAATAGAAGGAGGAAGCTACTACATGATAGAGCAAAATCCCAAAAAGGGAAGGCATCTCTGATCAGTATTAGCAAAAAACTGCGGGCACTCATAAAATCATCTAAGGTAAGGCCAGCCTAGAGAGAAAAATTGCACAGGACACTAAGGATAATCACAAGGCTTTCTTTAGTTATGTTAGGAACCTGGGTGGGAATTCCCAGATATGCTCAGAATTAGTCCAAAATGACAAAAAGTACACCAAACCCACAGACATTGCAAACATCCTAGCTGACAGGTTCAGCGCACCCCCCCCCCCACCAAAAGGGCAAATATCTATCCCAGCAGAGTGCTGCCCCCCTGACATCTCAGATGCTCAGGTAAGAGCTGCCCTCTCCAAAGCAAAAAACACAGCATCAGTGGGACCAGACGGTGTCCCGGGCTGCGTTCTACATGAACTCCAAGAAGAGCTAAACCCAAACATAAAACTATTTTTCAATCTCAGCCTTTACTACAGGATATGTACTCAGAGTGGCGTACAGCAACAGTGGTCCCTCTCCACAAAGGTGGTGCCTCAACGGATCCTGGAAACTATCGCCCCATAAGCCTGACTAGCTTGGTCTGCAAAGCTATGGAAAGAATCATCATGGACCTCATAAATAAAGATATTGGAGACCTACAGACACTGGATCCTACCCAGTTCGGCTTTGTTAAGGGAAGATCCTGCCTCTTAAACCTGGTCGATTTCTTTGAAACAGTCACCAAGGCCATTGACGAGGGGAAGGTGGTCCACACAGACTACCTGGACCTCGCAAAAGCCTTCGATACAATACCCCACTCGGGCATCATAGATAAGTTCATCAGCTTAAATATAAACCCCTATGTCACTAGATGGGTTGCAAACTGGCTCAAGGACAGAACCCACATGGTTAGAATTGCTTGAGCCATGTCAGACTCCAAACCAGTTACAAGTGGCATCCCACAAGGCTCAGTCCTGGGACCTCTCTTGTTCGGTATATATTTCTCGGAGGTACAGGCCAACACGGAAGGACTGTGGCTGACCAAGTTTGCAGATGACTGCAAACTGGGCGCCATAATCGACTCTCCAGTCGACACAAGCATCCTCCAAAAGGGCCTCATAGAAACAGACAACTGGTGCCAGAGCCATGGCCTCAAGCTAAACGCCAAAAGTGTATAGTCATTCCTTTGGCAAAACAAAGTGCCACAAATTACCACATAGGTGGTAATCCATTGGCACGGAAGAAGTAATTGGGACCTGGGGACCCAAGTTGATAGCAATCTCTCATTTGACAACCACGTGGCCAAAGTGGTTAGAAAAACATTTTATATAGCCCACCTAATCATGAAGAGATTCACATCTAGATCAAGGGAGGTCATCGTGCCTCTTTACTCATCCCTCATCAGGCGCATAATTGAGTACAATGCCCCTTTTGGGATGTACCTTACCAGACACCTGCAGCAACTGGAAAGACCCCAAAAGTACCTCACCAGGGGGATCAAAGGGCTCAAACAGATGCCATATGCTGCCCGGTTAAAGAAACTCCAGCTCTACTCAGTGGCATACCGCCTGCTCAGAGGCGATCTGTGCCTGACGTATAAAGCTATGTCCAACCCGGAATTAATGGACATGCTGCACCTCAGAAAATCCAAATCCCATCGAGCTACGCGTTCGAGAGACTTGAACCTCAGCACTGAAATAAATAGGACATGCTGGAGGGACAGATTCATAACCCAGAGGCTCCCTTCACTCAGGAATAAAATCCCAGTCCAGGTTAGGCAAGAGTCCCTCATTGACCCTCTTCAAGAGGAATCTTGATGAGTGGATGGAAGATCGTAGGTTTACCTCTGGTATCACTTCTGTGTCACTGTTAGACAGAGGCACAGTATACTAACCTCGAAAAAGGGCATAGCAAAATTAATTTAAAATGGGTGGCGAAAGCCAAACACACTCTGGCTAGGCTTATAAATGCCCTAGGGCAGATAGCCTAGTATGAACCTATGAACCTATAAGGTTTTTCCTGGTACCCAGAAAAGACAAATCATGGCGTCCAATTATGGACTTATCAATTCTGAACACGTTCCTGGACATTCCAAAATTCAGAATGCTGACTTTACAACAGCTGCTGCCTATGCTAGGCAAGAATGCCTGGTTGGTAACTCTAGACTTAAAAGAGGCATAACTGCATATCCCAATAAGGGAATCTTGCAGAAGATACCTCCGCTTCAAAGCAGGCTTTTTGCATTACCAATTCTCTGCATTGCCCGGTGTCTTATCTACTGCGCCCAGGGTCTGTACAAAGTGCGTGGCACCAATTGCATTCTGCAGACAAAGAAGCATTCAAATGTATCCTTATCTGGACGATTGTCTCATTCAGGCAGAGGACAAGGACACTCTTCTTCAACATCTTGCGCTTGTGCAAAGGCTTCTAGCATACCTAGGGTACACCATAAACGAAAAGAAATCACAGCTGGCACCCTCTCAAATAATTACATTCCTGGGTGCAAGCTTGAATACAACTGCCCAGATGGCTTACCTCACGCCAGACAAACAAATGCAATTGACAACATACTTCAAACAAATGGCAAAAAAAATCCAGCTATCTGCAAGACAAATTCTGCAGGCTTTGGGATTCATGGCATCCTGCATTCTACTAATTCCATATGCGAGACTGCATATGAGGAAACTTCACTGGTACCTAAAAAGCTTATGTAGTCAACATTGTCACAGCCTGGAAGCAATGATTCCTCTCATTCCCTACCTGCAGCAGGAGTTTCTTTGGTGGGCAGAGACATGTCACCAAAACAAGGGACTGTCATTTATTCTACCCCCTGCCACCCAAACCGTAACTAAAGACGCATCAGACTATGCTTGGGGGGCCCACCTGGCAGGGAGATGCATTCAGGGCAAATGGAGCCCAAACCAAATGCATCTACATATCAACCAGAAAGAAATGCTAGCAGTTCAGAATGCTCTGACAGCCTTCAAGGACTTTCTTCATCCAGGACAACTACTGATAAAAGACGGACAACACCACAGTTATGTGGTACATTAATAAGCAGGGGGCTACCTACTCCTACTCCCTTTGCAAACTAGCCATGGCCTTGTGGAACACAGCCTTGACTTACCAAATACATCTTCAAGCTCAATTCCTGCCAGGAAAGCAAAATACTCTGGCAGATGACCTAAGCAGAAATCTTATGGACCCACACGAATGGAAACTGGATCCACAAATCTTCAGCAAGTTAACACAAAAATGGGGAAGCCCAGACATAGATCTATTTGTCTCTCCCCAAAACTATCAGTTGGACAAATTCTGCACAAGAACTCTTCACAAAAAAGCACGAAAAGTGGATGCTCTATCCTTCAGCTGGAAAAACCTATCAGTCTATACGTTTTCCCCCTCTGCCTCTACTCTCCAAGGTCTTACTAAAAGTCATACAGGAAAAATCAAACATGATTCTAATTGCTCCGGACTGGCCTCGCCAACACTGGTACCCGCTTCTAAGGAATATGTCACACCTTCCTCCGTGGTACTTGCCTCAAACACCTCACCTATTGTCTCAGCAGAACTATCAAATTCTGCACATTTTGGACTCTAAACTTTGAATCTTGCAGCGTGGCTAATCAGCTAATTTTACCAACCACATCTCTCAGTAAACCTGTGATGGATGGCATTTTGGAAGCCAGAAGGCCTAGTTCTAGAAAATCTTATGCTGATAAATGGAAGAGAATCTGTGCTTGGAACCAAGCACAAGGAATAGACACAGCAAAGCCCAGTATTTCTCATATTTTACAATACATAACTGAGATGCTTGACAAAGGCCTGTCTTTTTCTTCAATAAAAATCCATGCCTCTGCCATCTCAGCTCATTACAACACAGAGCGTCCCCTCTTTTCTCATCCACTGCTAAAACAGTACATCAGAGGGGCCAAAAACCTAAGGCCTCCCAGGAGAGAGTCAACTCCTGCATGGGACCTCAGTTTTGTGCTGGAAAAACTCGCCCTACCTCTGTTTGAACCAGCAGCTACTGCGGATATAAAATTTCTTTCTTGGAAGATCGCTTTTCTTTTGGCAATCACTTCAGCTAGAAGGGTTTCAGAATTACAGGCCCTCATGGCAGTGGAGCCATTCATTATTTTTTACCCGGACAGGGTAGCCCTTGGGACCAATCCTTCTTTTATGCCTCAGGTGGTATCCAGTGTGGCTCTTAACCAGACCATTCACTTGCCAACTTTTTTCCCAAATCCGCAGAACAAGGGGGAGCGGATTCTACATTCATTGGATGTATACAGACAACTAAGATTCTACTTAAACAGGACAAAATCTCTAAGAAAGTCTGAGCAGCTACTGGTGGCATTTGCTGCAGGATCAGAGGGGAAGGCTACATCAAAGCAGACTATTTCTAAATGGATAAGCCATTGCATTCGTTTCTGCTACCTGCACCATGGTAAACCTGTGCCCAAGGGGATCAGATCCCATTCCACCAGGGCTGCCTCTACTTCAGCAGCTTTTCTCAGAGGTGTCCCTACCGGAGACATTCTAGAAGCTGCTACTTGGAGCTCATTTTGTACGTTCACAAAGCATTATCATTTACCTCTCTTTTCTAAATCCAAGGTAGACTTTGCCACTGCAGTTCTGCAGGGCCTTATAGCTGCTCCAAATGCTGTTTAGCTCCATCCTCCCGACCGTAGCTTTGGGATTCTACCTAAATGTAATGACTGCAACAGTAAAACACGAAGAACATAGTACAGTTGTGTACACTTACCGTAAATGTAGATGTTCGAGTGTATTCACTGTTGCAGTCCAGATTACCCACCCACCAGCCCACTTTCTATACCTTTTCTTTCCTTCACTGTACTCAAAAGCCTTTGTGGTGTATTTACTTTTAGTTGAAGGTAAATTGTATGTTTCTAAAGTGCATTTATATATTTACAGTTTTATAAATATTTTTGCTCCCCATTTGGGGGGCACCTGACATCTGGGGCATGAAAAACTGATTAAAATGGCATCAGCTGCATGTTTTATATCCCTGACGACCTGACGTCATGGAAGAGGAGACAGCAACCGACGCAGGACCCAATACTTTGTTATTCAGGCCAACTGAGGGCAACCTGCCAGCAGATTACCCAAATGTAATGACTGCACCAGTGAATACACTCGAACATCTACATTTATGGTAAGTGTACACACCTGTACTATCTGAGGTATTATCCAGGTGCATCATGGGAAGGGTATTAGCCCACGAGCTTGGTTAAAGTCCTCCAGCTAGCAGACAGGGTGAGACTGATCCAATGGATTGGATCAGACCCCTACTGAGAGAATAAGGGATGAGATGGACGTCTGACGTCATGGAAGAGGAGACAGCAACCGACGCAGGACCCAATACTTTGTTATTCAGGCCAACTGAGGGCAACCTGCCAGCAGATTACCCAAATGTAATGACTGCACCAGTGAATACACTCGAACATCTACATTTATGGTAAGTGTACACACCTGTACTATCTGAGGTATTATCCAGGTGCATCATGGGAAGGGTATTAGCCCACGAGCTTGGTTAAAGTCCTCCAGCTAGCAGACGGTGAGACTGATCCAATGGATTGGATCAGACCCCTACTGAGAGAATAAGGGATGAGATGGACAACACACGGAAATGTATTGGTGAGTACATAACTTCTTTTTTTTTTTTTTTTATAAATCTGGTACTTAACTTGTCGTATTTTAGGGATATTTTTTGTTTGAATGTAACAGGCGACTGGTAGTATGGTGGGTGTATTGGAATGGAGATTGTGATGGTATGACAAATGTAGTTAGTAGGTGGGTGTATGACGAGTGTAATTAGTAGATGAGTGATGGATAGAAGTGAGAGTAAGGGTGCAGTGATAGTGGCGGGGTGTGTCTATTATGGAGTCCTGGTAGGATGTAAGGTGTGCAAGAAGAGTACAGGTAAGGAGTGCAAGTACATTAGGTGGTAGCATGACTGTGTCAGGTGAGCAGTTAGATTGGAAGTGGGTGGGGTACTATGGGTGGTAGACGAGATAAGTTCCTAGTATTGTTCTGATTAGTTGCTGGTTATTGGGAGGGGTTAATGCAGAGAATTGCTGCACATTTGCTGCCTAATTGTCAAAAGAAATACTTGAGATCCATGGGCGGAGGTTTTCTTTCAGTTGTTTTTCAAACCATTCCCTTTACATATCACCAGCACCCCCAATCATTGTGAAACCTAAACTATTCAGTCACTTTTCCCTAGCTTCTCCTATGTTGTAGTTTTCCTCAACTGGTTCTCTTCTTCCTTGTTTTTTACCGTGACCCTCTTTGCAGTTCTAATATTTAATTGCTGTGCCCAATAAGACTTCCTTTCTAAGCTGATTTACGGTGTCACATCCCTTATGTGCCTGCCAGTTTAAATTCTTGTCTGTCTCCCCCCTTTCTGTCCTGTTGTTGGTACACTTTTATTGCTCCTCTCTGATACTATGTGCACCCTGCCTCCCAGCTGCTATAATCATTTCAGCATGAGGGACATGTTCTGCTTCCCTTACTTGATCATGTAGTTGTAGTTTAGTCTCTGTGTCCCCCCTTCTTCTCACAGCCAGTGAAATAAGAGACTGGGCACATGCAGCGTATTTTAAAAAGGATGTTTGTTCCAAGCAGGGAAGCCCAGAGAGTACATGACGAATACAGTCTAAATAAACTTTTTCTGCACACTTTGTCTACATGGTACACAAGTAATACAAACTATATATTTCTGCGTGGCATGTCTGTAGAGCACATTGCACTTGTAGTAAGTAAGTAGTAGTTAAGCAACTTCCTCTATGTTGGAGGCAACAGTCGTTTTCAGTATAGATGCTAACTTTGGGGGATGCACTTGAATTCACAGAGTTATTATAAAGCATTACATTTTATGAGGTGCTTTGTCTCTCCTGTTCTCTCAGGAATCATGATTGCATGCAGTTTTACTACTGTGTACCCTAACAACCCATAAAAAAAAATAAAAAGTTTTAACAGCAACTCAGAATAGTATTCCTGAAAAAGTAAGGAAAACTGAACAGGTTAAACAGTTCAAGAAATCCCTCTGGGCCTTTTTTTATCAATGTTAACAAGATCTGCTGTTGATGTGGGAGGTTGGCATAATGGTTTAGGTGTTTATATTGCAGACATAAGGCGCAGGGTTTGATTCTCACATGGGGTAATTGGCTCTCCTTGTGCTTACCAATTTACAGTCGCACCTAATCTATGCACTTCAGGGGTCAGGGGAGAGAGGCCTGTATAAAACTGGTGTTGTTGCTTAACACAGCCCAGTCTACTTAGTAAGCTTGTCAGTACCTAATGTTGCACATCTGTAAGTTCCTTAGCTAGTTTTGTACTGTTTGTATTTTAAAGTCTTATTTTGCTTGATTGTTGCTTTATATGTAAACCAGCACTGAAGTAAAAACTTTTAGTGGTACTGTTGTCTTTTGCGTCTTGACCGATAAGATGTCAGCTCTTGCTGATTTGGTCAAGAATAAAAAATAATGTCCGTTTGCATTTTCACTGTAATGCTCTAAAACTGTACTTCACTACAGTGGTATACCTTTGTAAAACTCAAGGATTTCAAAATGATCATCTGCTGTATTACTATTAAAATGTATTTGAATTTCTGTTTTCAAGCTGTATTGGTCACGTTCCAAGGTTTGTAAAGTAAACCACCTTTGGAGTTTGATATAACCTCCTTGCCACATAAAATACAAAGACATGCAGTTTTTAATGCAGAAAGTGTCTTGTTTTTGCATTTTGTTTTGTTAAGGATGGCCTTCTGAACTATCTCCGAGCTGAAATCCCTGTCATGACATCATGAAAACTAATATTGCAGTGCCTCACTACCCAAGTTTAATATATGGGCTACTGCAGTTCTATGCCAAATACATCAGTAGTAGTTTCTTACTTCCTAGAAAGACAAGTTATCAACTAGTTTTTGCATCTCTCATTGCATGTTAACATATGCAGTTTTAACATGCAGTGTGAAACCACAGTGTATGTAAGAGGCTGCTTCTCTAAATAAAGAAGCAGTTTTTGCTTGCCCTTAATGCTTGGTGATATGTAAATCATTCATCAGTACCTACCATGACATTTTGTGGGTGTGTGCTTAGTGAAAAACTGAGTAAACAGTCAAACTAAAAACTCAAACAACATGCTATAATCTTAACTTGTAGCAAACTTGCAAGTTTAACATCTGGAGTATAATGAGGAAATTCAGCTATAAGTAAAGATGCAACTTTTATATTGTGACATACACTGAATTTTTTTTTTTTTTTTAATCTAACTTGCACGTTGTGCTTTTTGTAGTAAAGGTATTTCTGCTGTGCTTACCTACTTGCTTGGTTGCTTTGCCAAGGTCATGCCACAAAAGGGTTCACTGTGTGTGTGTGTGTGTGTGTGTGTGTGTGTGTGTGTGTGTGTGTGTGTGTGTGTGTGTGGAGAGAGATATATATGCATTCTCACAAAAATCTGATGGAAGGTAGAGCAAGGATCACCAGGAGCAAAATAACCGCAAACTTTAGCGAACAAAACCAAATACACACACACACACACACACACACACACACACACACACACACACACACACACACACACAGATATACATATTATCTGGGCATCTTGGGGCAATACAGCAATTGCATCATGTACACAGACAACCCTCTCCTCCTACCACCCAACACTACAACCTGTGAGAGATGCACTTATATAGCCAAACTGGAAGCAAAGCTCTCTTCATCCAAAACTGGACTAGACAGTCAAGAGGAGAAGGTAAACACTTGCACCACACCACACTCATCACATAATCCCTCAAAACCTACACCGCCAAGACACACACACATAGAAACACAAAACACACACCTACATTTGCAGAAGCTCTCAATAAAAATCTACCCAAACAACAGGGACCTCCAAAGCAGAAACGCAAGCAACCTGCACCCCCCCAACACAATCCAAATAAAACATAGCCCACAAACTCAGTGTGCCACTCAACCACAGCCCATAAGGCATAACAACGTACCCAACACTCTAGTCATAGGTGACCCTATAGTCAGGCACAATGATCTACTCACCAGGCTAAACAAGGAGAAAGTTACTGTCAGCTGCCCTTCGGGTACCATGATCCACC
The DNA here is from genome assembly GCF_019279795.1 of Protopterus annectens. Lineage (NCBI taxonomy): Eukaryota > Metazoa > Chordata > Ceratodontiformes > Protopteridae > Protopterus > Protopterus annectens. Next base: position 419,985,407 of record NC_056746.1, read on the forward strand.
ACATAACGCACGCACTCAGGTCACTCCACAACAAGTACAAATATGACTCTGTCATTGTCCATGTTAGTGTGAATGACTGTACCTCCCTGGACTACATGAAGAGAGACACGGAGGAGCTGTTAGATCTTGTAGCCCAGGCAGGTATGGGCCGTAGCCCTGAGTAGCATCCTCCCGTCACCCAGAATGATACCACAGTACAAGGACAAAATTATTGACTTCAATTGACTAAGCTTCTGGTGTCATTCTAAGGGGATCCAGTATCTGTATGACTGGGATGTCATTATTGACAGGCCACGATGCTTTGCCAGAGATGGCCTGCAGCTGTCGCCCTTGGGATTCTGGATACTGGCTAAGGCTCTTGCCACCCCTATAGTGCCCTTTTTAGGCAAGGTTCAAATGACAAATTCACCACCTTAACAGGTACAAGCTTAACAGGTACAAGCAAGCAAAATCTGAGGGTAATGCTACTCAATGCTAAAAGTCTAAACCTCAAAATGCACTCACTCGAGGCACTCCTTAAAATGGAGAACATCGACATCTGTGCAGTGACAGAGACCTGGTTCAGGGCTCCAGAGAGCACCCCTGCATTACCAGGCTATAATTCATACCACACCTTTCGGCCACCTAACCTGGACCGAAACACTAAAGGCAGAGGCATGCCCCATATTCATTAAGGATATCCACACCTCCAGGCTAGTTGCTCAGCATAATGCATCCGAGATTATCCAAGTGCAACTAACTCTGGGCAAGACCGCAATCCAAATTGTAGCTTGCTACAGATCCCCCACTATGCCCCAGGATTCCCACTCCTCATTTCTTGATACAGTGGAAAATATTAGGGTACAACCTAACACCCTAATAATGGACGATTTCAACTACCCCACCATTAACTGGGAAAACTACTCGTGTACCAACTCTTGTGCTCAATGTTTTCTGGAATTCATAAATTCCAACGCCTTGGATCAACTTATCCACACCCTCACCAGGGGCAGCAATATCCTAGACCTGGTTATTACCAACATGAGCAACCTGTGTTCCACACCAGAGGTCAGTTCCTCGTTGGTCAGATCCAACCACAAGCTAATCACCCTAGACAGCCACATCCCACCCCCCACCCCACCCCCACCCCCATTAAGGAAACCACCATAAAAAATTTCTCCAAAGCCAACTTCACGCTTCTTAAGACAGAAGTGGCAAACTTCACGACACCCATGCTGACGGACAATAGAGGTACGACTGCTGAATCCTCCACAAATGCACTTTATAAGCACCTACACAAGTGCATGGATCATTCTCCAAAAAAGGAAGCCAATCTGGTGGTCCCCTGCCATAAACAAACTCTGCAACAGAAAAAAAGAAACTGTTGCAAAAGAGAGTAAAATCCCATGATTGGAGGAACTTTGTGGTCAGCCTCAGTAAGAAGCAGAGATCCCTCATGAAATCCTCCAAAGCTAGTTACGAAAACAAAATCGCCACTGATTCTAAAGACAACCATAAAGCATTGTATAGCTATGTCAAGAATCTCAATGGCAGCACTCAGATCTGCTGTGAGTTGCAGCACAATGGCACTAAA
>NC_056746.1:419991979-420094479 GCF_019279795.1 Protopterus annectens
TTGCACTTTTACTAAAGCTCGAGAGCTTCCACTGGCTCAAGGCTTCACCCTGTCCCATCATGCCTAGGGACGATTACCCAGATCTCATTTGATGTTAAGATCGGGTGCTTCTCACTAGGCTCGGGCTAAATGGAATAATTTTCTAATTATATTGTTCTCTTGTTATTTATTATATAAATAGTGTTGTGGTGATTTAGATACTGTATTGTTAAGTATTCACCTTTTTGGTTAATCCCTCATTTTTCTGCTTGTTGCTGGTCGTCGCTTTCACTAGGCCTATAGTTAATTCCCTATCCTATCTAAAATTGAAGTATCTTTCCTTCTATCTTTAGTTAATGAATCCGTTTGAGTTAGAGGTTTTTTTTCGTTAAGCCCATTTAAATTAGAGGGCTTCCCTTTTCTTCCCCTTTCTCAAGAGGTTTCGTCATTTAAGTTAAAAACATCTTCTCTAGCTAAAGGAGATCATCGTTTAAATTAGAGACTTCTCCTCTAGCCTCTTTTCTCCTTCCTGTGTGACTGCTTAAAAAAAAAGAAAACGTCAGATATATTTAATCTTTTTTTTTTTCTAATACCTATTTTACGGTAGTCACCTTTTCAGATGGCCAAAGTGGGACATTGTGTAGAAATGTGGCATTTTGCAGAACAAAACATACCCCCCCCCCCCCCCCCCAGCCAGTGCAAAGGACAGAACATCACTTTTTTGCCAAAATAAAAGCTTATTTGGTAGTATTTGAGTTGCTTATGCTATTTCATACACTATTTATGTGTTTCAGATACAAAATAACTGTTTTATGCAACTGTTAAAGAAAACTTAAGAAATATAGTTTGTCTTACAATCTCAGGACATTTTCCATATTTTGTTTTTTCGCAAGATACAACTGCCCAAAGTGGGACTGTCCCTCTCAATCCGATGACTGGTTCTGAACTAAACTAACCTGTTTAGTAGTTTTTGACAGTTTTTGTGACAATTATTGTAGTTTCCTTGACAGGAATTTGTTGTTGTTTGCTATGATGTCTAAAGACAGGAAAGAAACAAACCAGTCAGGCTTCAAGAAGTGTGATTCTTGCTCTCAAAAGATGTCCTTGACCGACGGGCACACTAGCTGTGTGTACTGTTTGGGCGCTGTGCACCTACAAGATTCATGTTCTATTTGTCATGAGTTTAGTTCTAGGGTCTTACTGGAATGAAAAAATAAATTGATAGGGGATTGCTAAAAGTTCCTTTTTTGGCGGCATTAGAAGGGAGTCAGACCTCCTCTAAAACTTCTCAATCTCCAAAATCGGACAAGTCTTGCAAGAGAGCATCTTCATCGGCTACAACTTCTGAGCTGTTGAAAAAACAAGCCAAAGGCACATCTTCGGACCCGAAGACTTTCAGGCCCAAAAAGATGACTCCTTTGACTCCACCAGTTATTTTGAAACCGACCAGGAGTTATAGTTGGATCCGGCCCCCAGCTCTGGACCTGGTCCTCCTTAGTTCACAGTCGCATATTTTACAATCATTGGCTAGAAGTATCAAGTCCTCGACCTCGTCCTCTCGATCCTCCAGGAGCCTGTTGGACAACGATGTGGATTGGGTGGTCAGGAGGCTACTACAGACCCTGGCTCTAGCCAAAGTTCTTTAGAGTCCAGCCCAAAAGGAATTGGAACCAACTGTCACTACCCCTTCTTCGATTCCTCCTCTGACCCAAGTGGCTTTGGAGCCGGAGTGCTTGGATGTGATTGTAGTGGAACCATTGGGTCCGAGACCTGCCCCATGTTCTTCGGCGCCGATTTCCTCTCCAACCTCTTTAGTGCTATTGTCTGTCGAAGGGTCTGGGGGCCGACGCTCCCCCGTCGGGTCCGGGGGAAGAGTCTGGTCAGACTTTTGTCGGATCCAAATCTACCTCTCTGGGCTTTGGCGCGGGTGAGCTCGGCACCTACATCAGCCTCGGCCACCTCTTTAGTGCGGGGGGGGGGTTGGAGCCAGAGGCTCCCTCGGATCCAGGTTGTGGTGCCTTCGAGGTCATGAGGAGTGTGCTGTCACCCCAGATGGCCCACTGTCGGATCCAAGCACTCTTCCCCCAAAAGTGCCGGTGTCTGCCTCTCTGCCATCCCTCCCCCCTAGGCATAGAGAACCGATGCCCTAGGACACCCCATTGGGTGAGACACTCTCTTCTGAAACCTCCCTAGAGGACCCCTCCGGAGAGGTCCCTCGGAAGAGAACTTGTAAGCGGAAACATCTAGACTCCCTTGAGGAGTCTGTCCCTTCCGACTCATCTAAGTCTGTGTGCAAAGGGTCCCCACAGTCACCCTCTGAGGATGTCTCTTTCGCGGACATCCTAGAAATCCTTAAGCAGTGAGGTGGCTGGAAGGCCAATTAACCCATCTGAGAATAAGTCTGTGTACCTGGAGGGATTTGGTTCTCGACCCTCCACCTTTTGGGTGACTCCGCCTTTCGACCAGCTCCTTAACATAGTCATTCAAAAGGCATGGGGCTCTCCAGATTCAGTGGAACCCGTTCTGAGAAGGCCTAACAAATTTATTACTGCCCCCTGCAATAAGAAATTTCTGTCGAAAGGTGTACCAGTAGATGCTATGGTGATGTCAGCGGCCACCAAGAAGGAATTGTCTAACACTTCCTCATCTGTCCATTTGCCGAACAAAGAATCTCAAACAGTGGACAGATATGGAAAGCGCATGTTCTCATCTGCAGCCTTGACACTCAGGTCGCTGAACTGCTTGACTCATTTTACCAGACTTCAGAGGGATCTCCTGAAGGAGTTAGGAGATATCCTCCAAGGTTCTACAGCTAAAGGGGTCTCAGATAGGTGACTGCTCAGCTTGCTACCTTAAATTCCTTAGTCAACTCCTCTATGTGACTCGTATCTTATGTAACCAATGGAGTGAGTAGGGCAGCAGGTGCAGGAATCTGCCTAAGGAGTCATTCCTGGATGCGCCTATGTGAGTTCGCCAAACCCTTCATCTTCCTTTATACACGCCCCTTTTGATGGCTCGTCCTTGTTCGGGGCTAAAGTCTAATACTCTGTCCAGATGCGAACAGAAAGGTAAGACTCTGTCTGCCGTTGGAGTACGTTTTTCTCTCCCTTCCAGACTTTACCACAAAGGTCAAAAGGGAGGAAAGATGTGGTTCCTTAAATCCCAAAGAGTTTTATCGGACACACATGGTGACTATTTCCCGAGGGGCAGAGGGGGGAACAATGAAGACACCGACCTCGTGGCAGAGTGGGTCCGCAAAACAAGGGTGACAGAGGAGATCATGTCAGTCGCCGTGCTAGACAGGGGTCCAGGGAAGTAAATATTGTGGAAGGAAATAGCCAGGGGATTGTTATGGCTAGGCTTGTATAGGCCCTAGGGCCGATAGCCTAGTACCAACCTATGAATGTTCTCTGGTAGGCCTTTCCAGTGCTCCTGAAAGGAGGCGCGCCTGCCCCCCTCTTTAGGCAGCCGAGGCCACATGATCACTGTACCAAAAAGCATGGCTAGATATTACACAAGACAAATGGGTACAGACAATAATACCCAGAGGATATACAACATACCCTTCTCCTCCCCACCCCTACAACAAAGATCAGTCCCGGACATTCGACCTAGTCAGAGGGATCAAGCAACATAGAAGTTCAAAGATTGCTAGAGAAAAGAGCCATTCAAAACGTCCACGCAGACAAAATCGTATCCGGAACTTACTCAAGGTTCTTTTTAGTTCCAAAAAAGGCAGGGGACTGTAGACCCATTTTGGATCTCAGCAGGCAAAACAAGTTTGTAAAAAAAAAATCAAAGTTCCGGATGGTAAGACTGCAGTCAATACTTCCCTTTCTGGGAAAAGACAATTGCGTGTGCTCTATAGATCTCCAGGATGCGTACTACCATATCAAAATGGACAGGCGATCCAGGAATCACTTACGCTTTCGGCTGGGAGCCAGTCATTACCAATTCCGAGCTCTGCCCTTTTGTCTCTTTACAGCCTCCAGAGTGTTCACCAAATGCATGGCAGTAGTTACGGCTCAATTGGGGTGTTTAGGATTCCAAGTGTTTCCGTATTTAGACGACTGGCTCCTGACCGCCACCACCGAGCATCTACTAGTCAAAGCAAGAGACACCACCATTCATCTGTGCTTTCAACTGGGCATTACAATACATTTCGAAAAGTCTGCATTGTTGCCATCACAGCATATTTCATTCGTAGGAGCAGACTTAAACACAAAGGATATGGTAGCAAAACTTCCTCATGACAGAGTTCAAACGCTACGACATCAAGTATCTCTCTTACTCATTCAAAGCAAGGTACAGGCAAAGTTTGTTCTAAAGGTACTGGGTGCAATGACAGCAGCGATTACTCTAGTACCCCTTGCACGCTTATGTGGTACTTTTTTGCCCAATGATCCATACAGAAGCTACCCATGTCCCACAAGAGTATTATTGAAGATTCCTGCAAGAGGGACCTGTGTTGGTGGCTTCAGTCAACCCAGGTACTTCTGGGCAGACAGTTCATCCCCCCACATCCAGTAGCTACAGTCACCACGGATGCCTCCCATATAGGGTGAGGGGGCATTATCTGGGTAAAACTGTCCAAGGACCTTAGCAGGACAACGAATACCACTTGCACATCAGTGTCCTAGAGATGAGAGGGGTGCTATTGGAGTTGCAAGCATTTCAGAACTCTCTTCCACTAGGAACAGTTGCGATACAGACAGGCAATATGTCAGTCATGTGGTATGTAAACAAGACGGAACCAGATCCTACCCCCTATGTCGAGAAGCTCAGAGTATGGCAGTGGGCAGTCTCCTCCCAACATTTTCTGATAGCAACGCACATCCCTGGGCGATCCAGCGTGATAGCGGACAAATTGAGCAGAGCTATTCTAATGCCTCATGAGTGGTCCCTGAAACAGGAAACTGCGAAGCAGATTTTTCGCAGATGGCACCGGCCCTGCTGCGACCTCTTTGCCACGTCTATGAACGTCAGATGCAGCAACTACTTTGCCCTGATCCCCCCAACGGGAGGGGGGGGGGTCACCAAAGGATGCACTTGTACACGATTGGCCCCAGGGTCTTGATGCTTTTCCACCTTCCCCCTTTAATCCTCAAAGTTCTACAGAAAACCGAGTTATTGGGATGCAGGTTAATACTTATCACTCCAGACTGGCGTCATCAAATTTATTTCCCTTTCCTTTGGTCCCATCTGCAAGAAGAGCCCTGGATTCTGGACCCAGTACCAGACCTTCTGACTCATCCGTCAGGGACTCTCCATCCCTCAATCCAAACCCTCAAACTGACAGCATGGCTGCTCTGCTTCCAGTCTTAGCCAGGCTTTCAGATATATCCCTACTGTAAAACACATTCTAGTCTCATCTCATAAAACCGCAACTAGAAAACCCTATGCGAGCAATGCAAACTGTTTTCTTGTTGGACCTTTGCCAGACCCTGTAGCTTGCATTTTAGGCTTTTTAGTGAAGGAGCAGCAGCAGCCACCATTAGAGTTCAACTAGCCGCCATGTTGAACTGTCACATTGGCAATTTGTGTTCTAAAATTAGGTCTCGCAGACTATGCAAGGCCTTTTTGAGAGGCATTTTAGACTTTTTAATGAAGGAGCAGCAGCAGCCACCATTCAAGTTCAACTAGCCGCCATGTTGAGTTGTCACATTGGCAATTTGGGTTCAAAAATTAGGTCTCGCAGACTATGCAAGGCCTTTTTGAGAGGTACATTTTTAAGGCCTCCAATAAGAGAACTATCCCCTCCTTGGGACCTCCATTTGATAATGTTTAGTTTGATCCTTCCGCGATATGAACCATCATCTTCCTGTCATCTAAAATTTCTAACCTGGAAAACGGTCTTTTTGGTAGCCATGACTTCATCTAGGAGGGTATCAGAACTTCAAGCAATATCCATACGCCTTCCTTACTTTTCCATAAAGACAGAGTCTCCCTTAGAATTAATCCTTCATTCCTTCCCAAAGTTTGTTCTGAAACTAACTTAAATCAATCCATTGATCTGCCTTTCTTCTTCCCTAATCATGGCAACAGGGCAGAATACAATCCTTCACCAGTTGGATGTACACAGGCAGTTATGCTTCTGCTTACACAAAACAAAAGAATTAAGAAAATCTTACCAATTATTTGTGTCCTTTTCAGACAAAAAGAAGGGTACCCCGATATCTAAAGTCACTGTATCAAAATGGCTTACAGATACTATTACATTCTTGTATACCGCTCAGAATAAAAGACTGCCTGGAAAAATAAAAGGCCACTCAAGAGCTATTTCAACTTCAGCTGCTTTTCATGTTAGGTTGCCCATGAATTCGATTTGTGCTGCAGCAACATGGGTAAAACCTCATACCTTTATCACTTATTACAAAGTAGACATGGCCTCCCGGAACAGTGCTTCTTTTGGGCCCACCGTTCTGAAGAGTTTGTTCCCTTGAGCCACCCAAGAAAGAAGGTGCTAGAGACGCTGTCCCAACCAGCAAGAATGAAGGCGAGCTAGGACAACAGAACGTAAAGAAGTTATGTACTCACCATAACATTCCATGTTTGTTGTCCATCTCGCTTCATTTTTGCATCCCACCCTCCTTTCCCCATCCTTCGCTGCTGGAGGATTGAGAGGTCTTTATTAGATATGGAAGTCATGTCCCTGATTCCCTTCTTTGTTATACAGTGTATATATCTGTAAATATACCTGGAATGTATGTGTATGACTTCTATTCTATTTAGTAATTGCAGACAAGATCTGGGTAATCTTCCCTAGGCATGATGGGATAGGGTGTAGCCTCGAGCCAGTGGAAGCTCTCAAGCTTTAGTAAAAGGGAGAGTCTGAACCGATGATAGTTTCAGAACCCAACCAACAAGAATGAAGGCAAGATGGACAACAAACATGGAACATTATGGTGAGTACATAACTTCTTTTTTTCCATTAGAAACTAACCTTCTCCTTAATTGACAGCATTTGTGAAGAAGTTTCAGCAGCTAGACGTAGTAAATGCCTTCATATTCTAAAATATGGATTCCAACCCTGTATTACAGATCCTTCTCCATCTAACAGATGTCTAATTTCCCTATTCCTATTTGCAAGAACATGTCTGCTATTAGGTAAATTATTTCCAATAGTTGGGCATTATTTCTGATTCTCATTCCCCACAAATAAGTTCTGCTATAGGAAATGCACCTACTTTTGCATTTAAAAAGACTAGGACTATTCGTTCACATGTGGAAAATAGAGACTCAGTTTTTAATTGCATTCTCCTGTTATGCATAATTGCTGTATAGGCAAGTACTGTTGTGGTAAATGTGTTTTGTCCTTTTATTTTTACAGGTGATAAGTATACATCTGATGATGTTAATCTTCATTCATTCCTTACTGATGGGTTATCGGTTTCGTCCTCAGAACTGAGCCGGCCAATATCAAGCTCGGCTCAGCCAAAAACTCTTGAGCCAAGGTCCTACCCAGAATGCTCTGCTCCCTGTTACCTCAGATCTCATTTGCTGCGTTGCTGTTTATCCATGTCAAGTCACTCTCTCAGCTAAGTGTCTAATTTTTTGAAAGTTTATATATTATAACTCTAAATTTTTCTCAAAAGTTTATTCTAATATTTTCCTACCCTATCGCAAACTTTAGACTCTCTCCCTTTAGTCTTTTCCCTTTATTACCCTCTTTTCTTACCTTGTGGTAATTCTCCATTACCATCGTTGGTAATCCTTTTTCTCTTTTACCCTTTTGTTGGGTAGCCCTTATTCTTCCTCTTGGTACTGTGCTTCTTCTCCACACCAGTTATGTCGGGTAAGGAAAGTAGCATTGGTTTCAAGTAGTGCAAGGATTGCGGCCATAAGTTACCGCTTTCTAATGGCCATGACTTATGTGACTACTGTCTTAATGTCTCCCACTTGACTGTGGATCCTCCGTGTGGGATTTGTAAAAATTTCTCTACCAGGGCTCTCAACGAGAGGAAGATTAAGTTAATTTTGAAAAGTCTCCAAGTCTCCTTTCTCTGAGGCTGTGTCTGGGTCAGAGGGCTCACCCCCTCCTGTTAAACTCATCAAGAGGCATTCTTCCTCTTCTTCATCGAAGTCACTCCCTTCTTTTCCCTCTGGAGATCGTAGGGAGTCGACTCACAAGAAGGTGAAATTGATTACTACTCCAGCACTGCCCCCTGTGACCCTGTCTGCTCCAGGCTCGGCACCGCCCCAAATGATTCTGACTACAGCCATATCTCCTTTATGGATGCCGGCACCGAAGTTTTCGGTGCAGACAACTATGGTTCCGACAGTTCTGTCGCAGCCCCAAATGGCATCATCAGTGCAGGTTCAGTCCCCTTTGTCACTGTTGGTACAGTCACCTTTGGCTCCAAGTATGACTCTTCTGAACTCCACGGGGCAGACATTTTTGGCACCGTCATGTGCTTCGGTGCAGACCTTCTCGGCACCATCCTTATTGCCGGTGCAGACACTTTCCACTACGGTACCGTACCCTTCGGGGTAGACCTTTGCCTTTACGGTGCAGGCACCTTCAACTACTACGGCGCTGACATCTTCAGTGCAGACTTTTTCCACACCGTTTTTTCCGGTGCAGACTTCCTCAGCTCCAAGCTCTGCATCTATTGAATTAGCAAGGACCAAATATACCCCTTCACTGGATCCTTTTGCTAGCAGTCAGTATAGTCCTTTCCTAGAAAGGCCAGAATCGCCGTCAGCTTTCTACATGAGGTCAACCAAGAGACTTTCTGAACAGGGTATGTTGCAGTTTGTTGACCAGTTGCTTGTGGCCAGAGGTCTCTCTCAACCGTCGAAGTCCACGTTGCCTCATTCAGATGAACGTTTATCTCCTCAAACCCTAACGTATACTCCTCCTTCAACTTCCACTCAAGTCCTGAAGCCTATTACTCCGGCAGCAGCTTCCCTCCCTCCGACTCCAATAGTGGATCTCACTTTGGAATCAGAGTCATCCTTGTGGCCTTCGGTGCACTGGACATAGGTTCATAGGAAGGTACTAGGCTGTCGGCCCTGGGGCCTATACAAGCCCAGCCAAAAAGGTACCTTGGCTTTTGCCACCTAAGAAAATTATTTTTCTGTGCCACTGTCGAGCAGAGCCACGGAGGTGATCCCCGGGGTGAATTTCCTATTTCCCATCCAATCATCAAGATTTTTCTTGAGTGCTAATGAGGAGCTTTGTTTGATATAGATAGGTAGTTTATTCCAGAGTATGGGAAGTCTCTGGGACAGGAATCTATCCCTCCGGCATGTTCTGTTTAATATGGTGACGAGGTTTAGGTCCCTAGAGCATGTAGCCCGGCTGGATTAGGATTTCTTTAAGTGGAGCATGTCCAACAACTCTGGGTTTGACATAGCTTTGTATGTTAGGCAGAGATCACCTCTGAGTAGGCGATATGCGACGGAGTAAAGCTGGAGTGTTTTGAGACAGTTCATGAGGGCATCTGTTTGAGGCCGGTAATCTTCTTTGTGAGGTATTTCTGCGGCCTTTCCAGTTGTTGTAGATGTCTTGTGAGGTACATACCAAAAGGGGCATTGTACTCTATAATGGGTCTAATGAGTGATGAGTAGAGGGGAACAATGACCTCTTTTTTTCTGGATGAGAAACCTTTTGTGATGAGGTGTGCCACGTAGAAGGATTTCCTGACTACTGTGGTGATGTGATTATCAAAGGAGAGACTACTGTCCACCTGTGTCCCAAGGTCTCTTATCACCCTTTCAGTGTTAAGTATACTACCGCCTATGTTGTAGTTCGTGGGTACAGAGTTTTTACCAAAGGGGATGACAATGTACTTTTTGGCATTGAGCTTGAGGCCATGGCTTTGACACCAGGCATCTGTCTCAGTGAGGCCCTTTTGTAGGATGTCCACATCGTTAGGAGTTTCGATTATGGCTCCTAGTTTGCAGTCATCTGCGAACTTCGTTAGCCAAAGACCTTCTGTGTTAGCCTATACTTCAGAGAAGTAGATACCAAATAGGAGAGGACCCAGGACTGAACCCTGTGGTACTCCACTTGTCACTGGTCTGAAGTCAGATTTGGAATCTGCTACTTTCACAGTGTGGGTTCTGTCAGTGAGCCAGTTGGCAACCCATCTTTTGACATAGGGATTTATACCTAGTTTAGTGAGTTTATCTATAATTCCAGAGTGGGGGATGGTGTCAGAAGCCTTGGCAAGATCTAGATAGGCTGCGTGAACCACCTTACCCTTGTCTACGGGTTTGGTGACTGCTTCAAAGACGTCTATCAGGTTTAGGAGACATGATCTGCCCTTTTACAAACCCGAACTGGGTGGGATCCAGAGTATGGAGATTACCAATATCTTTGTTTATAAGTTCCATGATGATATGTTCCATGGCCTTGCAGACCAGGCTCGTCAGGCTAATGGGGCGGTAGTTCCCGGGGTCAGTGGTGGCTCCCCCCTTGTGGAGTGGGATAACCGTTGCTGTGCGCCATTCAGCAGGCACAAAGCCTGAGGTGAGGCTATGATTGAACATGGTACTTAGGTGGGGTGCCAGTTCGTTCTGTAGTTCGTGTAGAACGCAGCCTGAGATGTTGTCTGGTCCCATGGATACTGTGTTCTTGGCTTTGGAGAGTGTGGTTTTTACCTATGCTGCCGTGATTACAGGAACTTTGCATTCTTCCAGTATAGAGATGAGCTCTTTAGGGGGTGAGAGGGGGGTAAAGTTAGCACTGAACATATCTGCCAGGATGTTGGCAATATCAGTTGGGTCTGTATATTTAGTGCCATTGTGCTGCAACTCAAAGCAGATCTGAGTGTTGCCATTGAGATTCTTGACATAGCTATAAAATGCTTTGTGGTTGTCTTTAGAATCCGTGGCAATTTTGTTTTCGTAACTAGCTTTGGAGGATTTTATCAGGGATCGCAGCTTTTTACTGAGGCTGACCAGGGAGCTCCTCCACTCGTGGGATTTTACTCTCTTGTGCAAGAATTTCTTCCTTCTGTTGTACAGATTGTTTATGGCAGGGGACCACCAGATTGGCTTCCTTTTTTTTGGAGGATAGTGTCTTGGTTCTGTTTGGGATAGCATGATCCATGCACTCATGTATGTGCTTATAAAGTGCAATTGTGTAGGATTCAGTAGTCGTAACTGTATTGTCCATCTGCATGGGTGTCATGAAGTTCACCACTTCTGTCTTAAGAAGCATGAAGTTGGCTTTGGAGAAATTTTTTACCATGGTTTCCTTAATGGGGGGTGGAGGCAAGATGTGGATATCTAGGGTAATTAGCTTATGGTCGGAGCGGACCAGTGAGGCGTTGACTTCAGGTGTGGAACACCGGTCACTCATAGGTTCATAGGTTCATAGGTTTATACTAGGCTATCTGCCCTAAGGCATTTATAAGCCTAGCCCAAAGTTTTGTGGCTTACGCCACCCCTTATGTTAAAAAATACTGTGCCCATTAGTTTGTTGTGCCTCTGTCCAGCAGTGACACAGAGATGATTCCCGGGGTAAACCTACGATCTCCCATCCACCGGTCAAGATTTCTCTTGAACAGAGCCAGCGAGGTGCTCTGCCTCACATGGACTGGGATTTTATTCCACAGCATAGGGAGTCTCTGGGTGACAAATCTATCCCTCTAGCATGTCCTATTTATATCCGTGCTAAGGTTTAAGTCGCTTGCTGTAGTGGATCTGGTAGATTTGGATTTTTTGAGGTGGAGCATGTCCATTAATTCCGGGTTGGACATGGGCTCATATTGGTAATGACTAGATCCAGGATATTGTTGCCCCTGGTGGGGGTGTGGATAAGTTGATCCAGGGCATTGGAGTTTATGAATTCCAGAAAGCGTTGAGCGAAGGAGTTGGTACATGTGTAGTTTTCCCAGTTAATGGTGGGGTAGTTGAAATCGCCCATTATTAGGGTGTTTGGTTGAACCCTAATATTTTCCAGTACATCAAGAAAAAAGGAGTGGGAATCCTGGGGCATGGTGGGTGATCTGTAGCAAGCTACAATTTGGATTGAAGTTTTTCCCAGACTTAGTTGCACTTGCATAACCACGGCTGCATTATGCTGAGCAACTAGCCTGGAGGTGTAGATATCCTTAGTGAATATGGACACACCTCCGCCTTTGGTGTTCCTTTCCAGGTTACATGGCCGAAAAGTGTGGTATGAGTTATAGCCTGGTAGTACAGGGGTGCTCTCTGGAGCCTTGAACCAGGTCTCAGTCACAGCACAGATTAATGTTCTCCATTTTAAGGAGTGCCTCGAGTGAGCGCATTTTGAGATTTAGACTTCACCCTCAATTTTTGCTTGCCTGTTCCTGATGTTCATCGTGTTACCCTGCGGCAGTCATCACACTTGGGTTATCCTGCCGTCAGGCGGTCCTGCAGTCGGCCCGAATTCCAAAGTCTTGGTCTGGCATCGGTTGCTGTCGCTTCTTCCCTGATGTCATTGCGCCAGGGGTATATAAGAGGCATCTAACGACATTTTCTTTAGTCTTTCTTGCTGCGCGGTGCCCAAAGCAGAAGCAGTTCGCAAGTGCCGGTCTGCCGACACCTGAGATTTTCGATTTGAATTTCAGTCCGAAGTCTTCAATAAAGCTAAGTACCCCGTTGGGGAACATTTTCTTGCCTCATTCCGATGTCAGAAAAAGTTAACAATTGCATTTCTTGTGGGAAGCAAATACCTCATAAGGACTTCCATTCCTATTGTATTCCCTGCCTAGGCCCAGACCACGACGTCACAGGTTGTCGGTTTTGCGCTAGGTTTAATAAACGAACTATCAAATGCCATTTTGACTTCGCCCGGCATTATTTTGGTTGGAAATTTAATTATATCATGCCGTCGGAGCAGCTGACTACCGCCATTCATAAAAAAACGCAAGGATAAGGACAGGCAGCCTAGGAATAAGCCAGACACCGAGGCCTCAGCTGGGCCTCTCGCCGGTTCTCCGGTTTTCATTGAGGCGCCTACGCAGCCCCTGACGACCGCAGAGCTGGAATCCCAGACAGCTGCGGATTCCCATGCGGAGTCTACTAGGTCGACGCAGCCATCTACCGACACCAGAGCAGAACTAGACACAAGTGCAACGGAAACACCTTCGGTTACAGAAGGTGTCTTCAGACCGACTACACTCACCATTAAATCTTATGCTAAACTTAAAACTCTTTTAAAACCAAAGAAAATTGTACTTCAGTCTACAGTTTAAGGCCCCATGCCTAAGAAACAGATGCTTGAGATGGCTGAAGATTTGATTACCCTTATCAGGGGTTCCCATCCCCCTCCTGATAAAAAAACAAGACAAGAGGAGGATTATGTATCCTCTGACCAGGTTTCTCTCTCCTCAGATTCTTCTGAGGAACAGGATTACACTTTTCCACCTTATGAAGATTCTGATGCTGAAGAGACTATTTCCTCAGCATCTCCCCCAAAGACTACTCCTTTGCGGAAACTTTACATACCATGAGGGAACATTTCCACTGGGAAGGCCAGGATTACTCAGATTCTAAGAAAAGATTCTGAGAGTTCCTTTTACTGCCCTAACACAGACCTCTTGCTATCCCTCCTGTTTTAGATATTGTGGATGATGTTTACTTGGAGTCTAGTTTAAAGCCAGACTCTTCCTCCTGCTCCAGCCAAACCATACAGATACTACAGAGTACCTGACTCACACAAATTCCTTTATAAAAGCCTTGTAGCTGACCCAGAAACAATTTCCCAGGGTCCTAAGGGAGCAAAAGCTTCTATGGCTAAAAATCCTGTGCCCTCCGAAAGGGATTCCAGAGCCCTAGATAGATGGGGAAAGAAAATATACACCTCAGCTACTCTGGCTGTGAGAGCATTAAATTGCCAGTTTCACATGTTGAAATATCAACAATTCCTAATGCCTCAGTTAAAACAAAAAATGAGCACACATTCAGAACTGCCTGAATTCAAGGAAATGCAGGATTTGTTGCATGCAGCTGAACAGGTGGACAAACATACTTTACAATGTGGTTTTGATTCATTGGATGCTTCTTGTAGAGCAGCTGTTACTGGCTCTGTCATACGTAGACATGTTAAAGCAAAATTATTTGATGCACCTTTACAGCAGGATGTATTATTTGGTGTCAAAGCAGAAGAGGTTTTAAAGAAAATGGAGAATAAGGCAAAGTCTATGCAAACGGTCAAGGATTTTTTGCAGGTACAACCCTCTCGTTTCAGCAGAAATTGGCCAACAAAAAACTGGTCCTTTCCAGCTTCAGACAGATCACAGAGGGGCAAATACAGACGCCCAAGGGGTAGAGGTCAGTCACAGGGCCCTTACAAACCTAGCCAGTGGGGTTCTGCTACCCAGAAAGGAGGAGAAGACAGGCCCCAAGCTTGCCGAAGACAAACACAATGACTCTTTCCTCAAATTACCAAGGATCAAAGAAATGCCAAACCTGCCACCAAATCAATGGGCAGAGGCACAAAAACAAATTACAGCTCTCATGAACATGTGAGCCATTCAACAGCTACCTACACAGGAGGAAGGACAAGGATTTTACTTAAGACTCTTCCTAGTCCCAAGAAAGGACAGAGCATTCTGGATCTTTCAATTCTGAACACCTATCGGCAAGTACCAAAATTCAAGATGCTAACACTACAGCAGCTTCTTCCCATGCTGGGCAAGAATGCTTGGCTAGTCACTTTGGACCTCAAGGAGGCATACCTGCATGTCCCTATCAGACAAAATTGCAGAAGATACCTCCGCTTCATTGCAGGTTCAACGCATTATCAATTTTCTGCACTGCACTTTGGCTTATCTACTGCACCCAGGGTCTTCACAAAATGCCTGGCACCAGTAATTGCATACTGCAGACAAAGAGGAATTCAAATATACCCATACCTGGACGACTGCCTTATTCAAGCAGAAAGCAAAGACATTCTTTTAAAGCATCTGGCATTTGTCAAACACCGTCTAAGTTGCCTAGGGTACACAGTAAACGAAAATAAATCAAAACTAGTGCCCTCATAAAACATAATATTCCTGGGTGCCAGCTTGAATACAATGGCCCATATGGCTTATTTCACACCAGACAAGCAACGACAGCTGTTTCAGTATTTTAGAATAGTGGCAACAAAGACCCAATTCCCTCCAGGAAAAATTCTGCAGGCCTTGGGATTCATGGCATGTTGCATACTACTACTACCATTTGCAGAACTGCATATGAGGAAATTACAATGGTACCTGAAAAGTGTATGGACTCAGCACAGCCACAGCTTGGAAACAATGATACCACTTATTCCCTGCCTTCAACAGGAGTTTCTATGGTGGGCACAGGCATGTCACCTCAACAAAGGTCAGCCTTTCACCTTACCCACAGCCAGGCAAACTATGACAACAGATGCATCGGACTATACCTGGGGAGCACACATGGCAGGGCAGTGCATTCAGGGCAAATGGACTACAGATCATAGGCATCTGCATATCAATCAAAAAGAAATGCTAGCAGTACAGAATGCCCTAACAGCTTTCAAGGACCTTCTACACCAGGACAACTAATAAAGACAGACAATACCACAGTCTTGTGGTACATAACCAAGCAAGGGAGCACACATTCCTACCCTCTATGCAGGCAAGCAATGACCTTGTGGAACACTGCACTGTCTTACCAGGTTCAATTACAAGCACAATTCCTGCCAGGAAAGAAAAACACACTGGCAGACGACCTAAGCAGAAACATCATGGAACCACACGAATGGAAACTAGATCCACAAGTATTTGCAATGATAGCTCAAAAATGGGGACGCCCAGACATAGATCTGTTTGCAAGTCCCCACAACCACCAACTTCAAAAATTTTGCACAAGGACCTTCCATCCACTAGCTTGGAAAGTGGACGCCCTCTCATTCAGTTGGAAAACATTAACGGTGTATGCCTTCCCTCCACTACCTCTTCTAGCAAAGGTACTGCTGAAAGTCAGATTAGAGAGGCCACAAATGATACTCGTTGCACCAGACTGGCCACGCCAGCATTGGTACCCAGTTTTAAGGAACATGGCCCACAGCCCACCATGGATTTTGCCACAAATTCCTCACCTGCTCACCCAGCGAGATCATCAGATTCTACACACCCAGCTCAAGACTTTAAACTTGGCTGCATGGCAAATTACCTAAACAACCAGCCAACACCTCTATCCAAAGCTGTTATGGATGTCATTTTGGAGGCCAGGAGGCCCAGCACCAGGCAAACCTATTCAGACAAATGGAAAAGATTTTGCGCCTGGAACCAGGCTAAAGGCCTAAACCCCCTTGAACCAAACATCCCTCACATTCTACAATATTTAACTGAGATGTTACACAAAGGGCTTTCCTTTTCATTTGTTAAGATCCACGCCTCAGCAATTTCAGCTCATTACAGCACGGATCCTCCTTTATTCTCACATCCACTCCTAAGACAGTTCCTCAGAGGGGCTAAGAACTTAAGACCGCCAAGGAGAGCTCCAACACCTACTTGGGATCTCAACTTTGTTCTGGAAAAGCTTACACTGCCGCCCTTTGAACCAGCTTTTTCAGCTGACTTAAAATTTCTTTCATGGAAAACTGCCCTACTAGCAATAACCTCAGCTAGAAGAGTCTCAGAGCTACAGGCACTAATGGCAGTGGAACCTTTCATCATTTTTCATCAAGACAGAGTCTCTCTATGAACTAATCCTTCCTTTATGCCAAAGGTGGTATCCAGTGTGGCCCTAAACCAAACCATTCACTTGCCCACCCTCTTCCCAAGTCCCCAGAACAAAGGAGAAAGACTCCTGCACTCGTTGGACATTCACAGGCAATTACGTTACTACTTGGATAAAACTAAGGGTTTCAGAAAAACTGACCAGCTTTTTGTAGCCTATGCTACAAGATTACAAGGAAAATCTATCTGAAATCAGACCATTTCAAAATGGATAGAGCATTACATATGTTTTTGCTACATACATCTTGGGAAACCAGTACCTGCTAACATTAGGTCCCACTCCACCAGGGCTACAATACATCAGCAGCCTTTCTCAGGGGTGTGCCAACCAAGGATATTCTGGAAGCTGCTACTTGGAGTTCAGTGCACACCTTCACCAAACACTATCACTTACCTCTATACTCAAAGACTAGAGCTGGTTTTGCCACTGCAGTTTTGCTGGGCTTACTAGCTTCTTCTAACCCTGTCTGACTCCACCTCCCATCCTTAGCTTTGGGATTCAACCCAAGTGTGATGACTGCAGCAGGGTAACACGATGAACATAGTACAGTTTTGTACCTACCATAAATGTAGATGTTCGAGTGTTCACCCTGCTGCAGTCCAGGTTACCCTCCCTCCATCCCCTCTGAACTAGCTAAACTTATCTCTATCACTCTATGCTATACTACCTCTGTGGTGTATTTGCTTGTCCACCTTTTGGGGGCACCTGACATCTGGGGCAAGAAAAACTGAAGAAAATGGCGTTGGATGCCTCTTGTATACCCCTGACGCAATGACGTCCGGGAAGAAGCGGCAGCAACCGACGCCGGACTAAGACTTTGGAATTTGGGCTGACTGCGGGACTGCCTGACGGCAGGATAACCCTAGTGTGATGACTGCAGCAGGGTGAACACTCGAACATCTACATTTATGGTAGGTACAAAACTGTACTTTACGGTGGTGAATTTGTCATTTGAACCTTGCCTAAAAAAGGCACTATAGGGGCGGCAAGAACCTTAGTCAGTATCCGGAATCCCAGGGGTGACAGGTGCAGGCCATCTCTGGCGAAGCATCATGGTCTGTCGACCATGTCATCCCAGGCAGACAGATACTGGATCCCTTTAGAATAGCACCAGAAGCTTAGCCAATTGTTGAAGTCAATCATTTTGTCCTTGTACTGCGGCATCATTCTGGGTGATGGCAGAATGCTACTCAGGGCTAGGGTCATACCTGCCTGGGTTACAAGATCGGAGAGCTCTTTCATGTCTCTTTTCATGTAGTCCAGGGAGGTACGTCTCAGGTCATTCACACCAACATAGACAATGACAGAGTCATATTTGTATTTGTTGTGGAGTGACCTGAGTGCATGGGTTATGTGGTGGATCCTGGCACCCAACAGGCAGCTGACAGTAACCTTCTCCTTGTTTAGCCTGGTGAGTGGGACATCAGTGTGCCTGACTTCATCGGGCTCTTCTCAGGCCAGTGGCTGTGCCGTTGGGGAGGGCATTCTTGGTTCCACGCCGATTTTTTTCTATGGCACCTTCCAGGGATGTTCTCTATCTTACGGTTCACAGTCCTCTTGAGACTCCTGGTCTGGGGGTGGGCTCGTCGGGGCGGGATGTGACCCCGGTTCTGAGGTTGTCCTGCTCTGTTCCGGGCTGCCATCCCTCCTTTGGTAGCCCAGCCTTCCAGGCCATGAAGAGGGTGCTTGCCTCCACTGGCAAAGCTCATTTGTCGGAGTCCTCTCCCCCCACTGTGCTACAACTGCCACAAGCTTCAACTACCAGACACCGGGCACAAGAGCCTCAGGTTTCTCCTCCTCAGGAGATACTCTCTTTGCAGTCTTCCCCAGAACCTACCACTGAGGAAGTACCCCACAAAGCATCATGTAAGAGGAAGCACATGGACTCCACTGAGGAGTCATTCACTGAAGATGCAGATTTTGATGACTGGAAAGGGTCCACATGGTCACTCTCTGATGAGGTGTCTTTTGGTGACATCCTCGAGATCTTTAGACAGGGGGTTGACTGGCCTCAAATCCTTCCTCTGAGGAATCCGTATTCCTGCAGGCTTTTCATGCCCGGCCCCCTACCTCCTGGGTCACCCCACCTGCCGATGATCTCATCGTGCAGCACGCATGGAAGGCTCCTGATGCCATGGAAGCAATACCTAAGAGACCAGATAAAATATTATCGCCCCCAGCTGAGCACCCTTATTGGTCACAAGGTTTTCCAGTAGATGCTGTGATGGTGGCAGCTGTCACTAAGATGGAATTGGCAGAAAAGAGCCAAACTGTCCATCCGCCCAACAAGGGGTCCTGAGCCGTGTGTTTGCGTCATCGACCTTTGCTGTAAGGTATTTGAATTATTTGGCACATTTTACCAGGCTTCAGTGAGATCTTATCAACAGCACTCTGAAACCTTGGCAGGAGCTGTTTCTGATGAAGTCCGTGATAATGTGGCTTTTCAGATACCCACCCTAGAGTCCATTTCCAACTCTTCCATGCGTCCTATTTCTCACACAACGGAAGGGGCGGCTAGAGAAGCAGGTACAGGTATAGTCGCCAGACGACATGCCTGGATGCGACTTTGCGGACTCTTTTAAGGCTTCCTTCATAAATGCCCCCATAGAGGCTGCTTCTTTGTTTGGCCCTAAAGTCAAGGATACGCTGTCAAGGTGCGAACAAGATGGCAAGACCTTGTCTGCCATTGGTGTCAGACACTCCACTCCTCAGCAATTCTACTCCAGAAGTCAGAGGAGCGGAAAGATCTGGCACAAGAAATCACAGGGTTCTTTCCGGGATGCACGTGCCAAGTTCTCCCCTAGAGGCAGTGGGGGAAACTCCAATGGAAGACGCCCCTTTCGGGGTTGAGGAGGTTGAGAAACTGGGGTTCCAGAGATTTTTTCTGGCCAACCCTATCAACGCTTTTGAAGCGTTGCCCGACTGCTCACCTCTGGAAGCGGTCAGGGTCGTTTCTTCTTGTACCCTGCTGCCTGGCAAAAGATAACCGACTCTTGGGTGCATCAGATTATATCCAGAGGCTATCACATCCCCTTCCATCTTTGCCCAGTCTCATCAAGAGTATTACCCTACGTTCACCCAGTCAAATGGAAACAGCAGCACATGAAATCCAAAAGCTGCTACAAGAGAGAGTCATCCAGATGGTCCCCCCAGACCAGATAGGATCCAGTTTTTACTCAAGGTTCTTTTTAGTGCCAAAAAAGACAGGGGACTGGAGGCCAATTCTGGATCTCAGTACCCTAAGCACATTTGTAAAAACAGAAATTCCGGATGGTCATGGTTCAGTCTATCCTTCCTCTTCTGGAAGAAGAAGAAGATTGGATGTGCTCTGTAGATCTTCAAGATTCATACTACCACATAAAAATGGACAAACACTCAAGAAAATACCTCTGCTTCCATATAGGAGCCAGTCACTACCAGTTTTGAGCCCTGTCATTCGGTCTCTCTACAGCCCCCAGAGTGCTTACAAAATGCATGGCAGTGGTTATCGCTCACTTGCGACTTCAAGGATTTCAAGCATTTCCTTGTCTAGACGACTGGCTCCTCACGGCCCTTACCAAGCGTCTACTAGAAGAAGCCCTGCAGTATACTCTCCTAACAGCTCGAAGCCTGGGAATTACTATAAACTGGGAGAAATCCAACACAACCCCAACTCAGTCTTTGGAATTTATAGAGGTACTGTTGGACACGAGAAATTGCACAGAATCCCTTCCAGAACACAGACTTCAGAGAATAAGACAACAAGTTTAACCGCTGCTGTGTCACCACATATCCCCAGCTCGATCTATACTCCAGCTATTGGAGTCAACGCCAGCCTCGGTTACCATTGTTCCTCTAGTCAGATTCCACATGAGGCTCCTTCAATGGCTACTTCTCACTCAGTGGTACCCTCTACAATGTCCCTTGTCTTTTCAGATAAGTGTAACTCAGAGATGCAAGCAAGATTTACTGTGGTGGACATCTCGAAATCCCCAACAATGGTCTCACCCGTTCAACCCCCATCAACCGATAGCCACGGTGACCACGGACGCCTCCCTGATGGGGGGGGGGGGCTATGTCAGGGAAACTCGGTCCAAGGCACCTGTTGGAGACAGAGGCCCTTTTGCATATCATTGTCCTGGAACCGAGGGTGGTGCTTCTAGCGTTGCATGCATTTCACTCCATCCTTCCGTCAGGGACTATTGCGATCCAATCAGACAGCATGTCAGTGGTCTGGTACATCAACAAACAAGGGGGCACCAAATCTTACCTGTTATGCCGAGAGGCCTTGAGAATATGGCAATGGGCGATAGCTTACAACCGCTTTCTGATTGCAACGCACATTCCCGGGAGCTCCAACGTGATAGCTGATAAATTGAGCAGATGCATTCTACAGCCTCACGAGTGGTCCCTCAATCCTCTGATAGCGGCACAAATCTTCAACCGCTGGGGCCAGTCTTGCTTCAACTTATTTGCCTCCCCAACCAACTTCAAGTGCAGCAACTACTTTGCCCTGATCCCCCTCGGGGACAGTCACCAAGGGACGCTCTAGAGCACGCTTGGCCCTCGGGTCTTCTTTATGCTTATCTTCCCCTCCCCTCATCTCCCAATTTCTAAAGAAAGCACGACAGTTGAAGAGCAAAGTGATCCTCATTGGTCCATATTGGCCTCGACAAGTCTGGTTTCCCTTCCTCTGGCCTCACCTGCTAGATCAGCCGTGGATCCTCAATCCATCCTCAACGTTGATCTCCCATCTCCCATCCGCAGAGTCTGATTGACCCTAATCTAACAACTCTGAAACTGACAGCTTGGTTTCTCCACTTCCAATGATTGGCAGGCATGAAAACCTTTCGTCCCCTGTGCGCAATATTCTTATTGCATCTCATAAATCGTCCACCAGACTAATCTGTCTTAACAAATGGAAAAGGTTCTCTCTATGGGCAAACAATAAACAATTAGACCCCTTATCAGCCCTAGTCTCGGTGGTATTGGATTACTTATCACATCTTTTCCACTTTGGTGTGTCTGCCTCTGCTATCCGTGTACATTTAGCTGCCATCTCAAATTTTCGTATTAGTTTTCAAGATTCTTCACTTATGTCACACAGACTCTGTAAGACTTTCTTGAACGGGGTTATCCACCTCCCTTTAGAGAACCTCTACAACCTTGGGATTTGGCTTTGGTTCTGCAAGCTCTAACAGCTCCCCCCATTGAACCTGCGTCTTCATGTGATGTAAAATATCTCTCTTGGAAAACTTTGTTTTTGATTACAATCACATCTGCCAGGCGATTGACAGAACTCCAGGCCTTATGCATCAAACCTCCCTATCTTATCTTCCATATGGGTAGGGTATCACTGAGAACTAATTCTACCTTTTTACCAAAAGTGGTGTCAGAGCGATCTATCAGTCAGTCTATTGACCTTCCAGTGTTCTTTCCTAACCATTCTAACAATGGACAGTATTGCCTGCACTCCTTGGATGTTCATAGGCAATTACGATTTTATCTGGACAGAACAAAATCTACCCGTAAATCAGACCAACTGTTTCTGGCTTTTTCTGGACCTAGACGGGGTCATCCTGTATCAAAAGTTACATTGGCTTTATGGATGAGAAATTGTCTTACCTTTATCTGCAACAAAAGCAATCTCACCTTGCCTCATAGATTCAAAGCACATTCTACAAGATTTATGGCAACTTCAGCAGCTTTCCTTGCTAAGGCTTCTCATAATAATATTTGCTCAGCTGCAATTTTGGCCAAACCTCATACCTTTATTCTTCATTACAAATTGGACTTGGCCTCAAGAGGTAGAGCTTCCTTTGGCTCCATGGTACTCAGGAATGTCCTTCCATGAGGGCCATCCAGGAATACAGGTAGCTGGGGAATCTGTCCCATCACTAAGGAATGAACGAAGATTAACAACATGAGATAAAGACATTATGTCTTACCATAACGTTCCATCTGTGTTGTTGATCTTAGTTCATTCATTACTTCCCACCCTTCGTCCCCCATCCGGAGGTTCTTAGCTGATCTCATGAACTCCTTTCTTGTAGGTCTGTTAAGACCAGAGGTAGCCTCTACTTTTATCTATCAACTTGCAAACTCGATCTGAAGTAACGGGGAGCAGAGACTTCTGGGTAGGACCTTGGCTTGAGAGTTTTTGGCTGAGACAAGCTTGATATTGGCCAGCTTGGTTCTGAGGACGGAACCGATAACCCATCAGTAATGAATGAATGAAGATCAACACAGATGGAACGTTATGGTAAGGCATAACTTCTTTTTTATTCTCATTGCAACTATACAGTTTCATTTTCTAGATATTTACATTACCATTCAACCTTTTTAATTTATGTAGGTATTTGTATGTCTTGTGCATGTTTCTGTGTAGGTAAAACCAAACGCAAGCTGTCAGATCGCATTAAGGAACATCTGGGGGCAATTTGAGCTTGTAATGAAAATAATCCCCTTGCCAAGCACAGTAATATGTGTACACATCATCATCATCTTCTTTCGGCTGTTCCAATTAGGGGTCGCCACAGCGGGTCTTCTTTCCATTTCTTTCTGTCCTCTGCATCTTGCTCTGTCACACCAACCACCTGCATGTCCTCTCTCACCACATCCGTAAACTTTATCTTAGGCCTTCCTCTTTTCCTGTTACCTGGGTAGCTTAGTATTATGTGTACACAGTTCAATAAATTCAAATTCTTTGTATTAGAACAGATTGATTCATTTTTAGAGACCGTAACTGTCTTCTTGAACGGAGGGAACTTAAATGACGGTTGTTGAATGCTGAAGCATCTCCAGGACTGAATGAGAGTTTAAACATTATATGTGCTCTAGTTGGTACAATTAATGACATGCCCCCTTCAGCATCTTATTCACTGTACTTATGTCATTTCATCTGCTTTTTTATTATTACTATAATGCGGTTTCCTTATTGCTTTTTTAACACTGTTTTATGTTTATTGGCTACTATGTTTGCATTCTAGAATTGCACATATTTAAACTAGTGATTATTGCATTTTACTGTATTCTGAGGAAGTTCTTTCTTCTTAACAAGAACAAAAGCTTAATATCCGTTCAGCGATATCCGTTCAGCATCAGTGTGCATTTCTTTTAGTCCATTGAAGTTCTATTTTATACACACACACACACACACACACACACACACATATATGTGTATATATATATATATATATATATATATATATATATATATATATATATCGTTCTTTTGTTTGGTCGAAAACACATTTGGTCGAAATTCACTTGACTAAGCACACTTGACTGAAAGCTCACTTCACTGAAAACTCATTTGGTCGAAACTCATTTAGTCGAAAGTTAAATATGGCCTTTTACCCACTGTAGTGCGATCCTGGAGTTAGAATATAAAGTAAGGGGGGGGTGTAGTCACCCATATATTTTAAATGTTTTAAACCATAGACATGTATATTGACAAGTGCAATGAACAACTCTTTCCACAAGACATTATAAACTTAGTGTGTGGGGGTCTACGCCCCCCCCCCCTCCAACTTTATATTCTAACTCCAGGATCATACTACAGTGGGGGAAAGGCCATATATAACTTTCGGAGAAATGAGTTTTGACCATATGAGTTTTCAGTGATGTGAGCTTTCAGTCGTGTGCATGGCGAAGTCAGTTTCGACCAAATGTGTTTTCGTTCAAAGTAAACCTATATATATCCAAGAACCAAGAAGTAAACCAATCGACCAAAACTAATAAAATGAATAAATCCAAAAGCCACAGGACCCGGAGCCAAACTAGAAGTAAAGTGTTTAATTTCAATATACCACGTACACCAAACACATAAAACCAAGCAAGTGCTTTCACCCGGCCACTGCCAGGCTTTTTCAAGGAATGAATACTTGCAAAATCCATCCCTTCACCATTAAATAACAATTTTCTAAGTCAGCTTATCAACAAATTAATTATCATCAATTAACTTAAAATACACTTTCAAGCCCATTCAAAAATCTGTACTTGTTTTTCCGAATCGTGTATTACAATTCCCAAATCAATCCTATACCTAAAACATAATCAAATTTAAAAATTTTTTATATAAACTAATTATTCTAAACTTGATAAAATGCTTTATAAAAAATATATAAGAAGTGCTTTTAATTAATTTTTTATAAAACATAACGATATAAAAATCAAATTTATTCAGAGCCTAGCCCTTCTTAATTTTAAAACACACCCAATGTTTGTACTATCATTTAATCCCGGGGTTCTAGTTGAGTCCAGTCTTAATTGCCAGTAAAGTTCACGATATTCCAGACGGGTCTCCCAACTCCCCCCTCTTACTTCTGGAGTAACCTGCTCCAGCACCATAAATCTCAAATTCATATTGTTGCAAACTTGGGAGTGTTTAAAAAACGCATTACTCTCTTTCCCTCTAAAAATGTCATAAAAATGTTCATACACTCTCTTTCTTACGGATCTTTCCATTTTGCCAACATAAAAACTTAAACAATGCGTACAAATTCTTAAGTATACCACTCCCTTTGCACCACAGTTATAATATTTGCTAGATCTAACTGTGAACTTCCTATCAGGTAGATGAAAGGTACCTTGGTTCAACATGGCAAAACATTGGTTACAGTTACCGCATTTGTATGTACCTAACCTGATCTTATTACTTTTCACATTCCCCTTTGTTTCAAAAAGTTCCTTTAAGTTGACTCCCCTTTTCCTTATGAAATGAGGATCTTCAGTAAACAATTGTTTTAGGTCGTCATTTGTACCTAGCATAGGCCAATATTTAAGGATAATGGCCTCCACTTCATGTGAATTACTCGAAAATGTGTGAATAAAGCTATTCCCAACTTCAGGGTTCACCCTCTGTTCATATTGAACTGTTGTGTGCCCAGAGCCTAATGAAGGTGAATATTTGGATTCCCTGTTTGTCAGTACTTCCTGAATCATGACATTTATTAAATGGTCTGGGTATCCCTTCTCCAAAAACAATTTTTTAAGAATCCCAGTTTCATTAAGAAAACCTTCAAGGGAACTAGACATCCTTGAGGCTCTAATAATCTGTCCTTTAATAATGCCCTTTTTCTGATAAAAAGGGTGCCCACTATTAAAATGTAAGTATGAGTTAGAAAACGTGGGCTTCCTAAATATTTTTGAATGAAACTTAGAATTAATATAATCCTTAGTTATCCTTAGTTAATGTGATATCTAAATAATTTAATTCTTTAGATCAATTGCATGGGTAAATCTTAAAACATTTTGTACTAGAGTTGATGTACTCTATAAAAGCTCTAAATTCATTCTCTGTGCCATTCCATAACAAACAAATATCTCCCAAAACTCTTCTGTAAAATTTTATACAGTTAATCCAGGGGTTGGTAAACACATACTTTCGTTCCCAATAATACAGTACCAAATTGGCATAAACTGCTGCCCAAGGTGTCCCCATCGCGACCCCTTTTCTTTGTCTGTGAAATTCTCCATTAAAGAAAATAAAGTTATTGTCCAATATTATCTCTATAAATTCCACCACTAAACTAATAATTCTGCTTTCCAATCCTGATTCTGTAGTCAACACCTCCCCAAACCATTCAAGTCCTGTGTTGTGGGGGATGCTGGGGAACAATCCAACCACATCTATAGTCACCATAAAAAGTTGTGTGTTAAACCAAGCATGATCAATCCCTTTTAAAAATTCCCAAGAATCCTTACAAATGTGTTCAATGGTGGACAAAAACTTTTTGAGCTTTACATCTATCAACTTAGCTAATGGTTCTGTGATACTGCCTGAACCCGCTACAGTGGGTCTGAATTTAAGTGGGTCTAACCCCTTGTGCGTTTTCGGAATACCGAAAATTATCACAACCTTAGTATTATCCACGTAGAGAAAATTGTATAAATTCTCATTTATTGCCCCTTGCAACAGATGATCATACAAAAAAATAACTAATTTTAGAATGGGCAATATTAATTTCATTTTTAGATACTACTTCATACTGATCTACATCTTGTAACATTTCATATAAATGAGCATCATAATCCACATCATACATTAACACAACCCCTCCTCCCTTGTCCTGCTTCATGACCCTACAATGTTCGTTTTTTAAGAGCTCAACCAGTTGTAGTTCTGCTGGATCCAAGTTATTTAGATGCACACTTAGTCCACCTCTTTTCATTTTCCTTAAATCTTTCTCCACCAGTTCACTAAATACATTCAAGACAGGATGGGGTAGGAGGGTTGAAAGTACTTGACCTGGTTAACTTTCGGTCAAAATTAGATTTCCCTTTAAAAAATATCTTGAGATTTAATTGTCTAATGAACATTTTTAAATCTGTTATTGTCTCAGTCACATTAACTGTATTAAGGGGAACAAAATGGAAACCTTTTGAAAAAAGGTTAAAATATTCTTGAGTGGGAATCAATTCAGTGAAATTAAAAATAGTAAAAATCCCTTTCCTATAAATAATTTGCTTGTTAGGGTGCGGTTCTACTGTCGTAACCATTGACCTTTCCTCTAAACTCGGTTGTGAAAACTGCTCCACGTCTGTTGCTGTGGTCTCAGTACCTTCCCCCCTCTGTTGGGGGGATGTTGAAAATCCTGCACCGAGTTTTTTCTACCTCTTTCCACTAACCTTTCACTTCTCCTGGGTGGTTCCATTGCATTATTCACATAATTGGTATTTTGATTATTAACTTCTTCTATCCTATTGGGGGATATGTTAGTACCATTATGCCCCCACCTTCCCTTACCCGGAATCGGATAAGCCTTTCCATCCCTATATTCTAGAAGGTCCCTTTCCATCTTTTTTATTTTACGATTTAAAATCTTGTTACAAAATTGGTCTACTTCAGTAAATACATTTTCATAGTCTCTTTTAACACTGGGAAACTCCCTGTCATTAATCACATTATCATTTAAAACATTTAATTCATTTAACAATATTTCCGCTTTACTTTCATATTCCAAAATCATTAAATTCAACATTTCTAGCCCAGCTTTATCAAAGATTGCACAAATTTTCTCATAAAAAACTGTCCCAGGCTGAGCGTTATTAGGGAATTTGTAAAAACGCAAACTTTTCGGAATATGTTTCACTCTTACACATTCCCTAAGGTAATCAATTTCAAGTTGGTTACTTTTTAAAGCATACAATCTGTCCCTGAACGTGTTGAAAATTCCTTCAACACCTTCATTAACATTATTATTCACAGTGCCTTGCTGAAAATGAAATTGTTGACAAGCCCAGGTGTCACAATTAAACTCCTTCATTGCGTTGTTTAATCCACATCCTTGGGATCCTCCTAGTCTTACTAGCCCCACCATCGCGCCACTACTTTGGTTCACGCTACCAACGGCCTCGCCATTCAGAGTATTCCCAGTCGCTGTCAAAGAAGGAATGACACGCTTTCTATGCACTTCCGGTAACTGTAACTGGTTACACAGCAACCCTGATTCAACTTCGTTATTCCGTTCATTAATAGAGTTCGACAGCTGAGTTAAAAGAGCCATCATCTGGTTAAACTCAGGCCTAGTTACAGGACCATCATCCGTATTGTCCTTAAAGGCACTAGGTGTGCCTACACAACTAGACTGCTCCGTTCCTTCCGCCATGGATTAACACCAAGAACCAAGAAGCAAACCAATCGACCAAAACTAATAAAATGAATAAATCCAAAAGCCACAGGACCCGGAGCCAAACTAGAAGTAAAATGTTTAATTTCAATATACCACGTACACCGAACACGTAAAACCAAGCGCTTTCACCCGGCCACTGCCAGGTTTTTTCAAGGAATGAATACTTGCAAAAGCCATCCCTTCACCATTAAATAACAATTTTCTAAGTCAGCTGATCAACAAATTAATTATCAATTAACTTAAAATACACTTTCAAGTCCATTCAAAAATCTGTACTTGTTTTTCCGTATCGTGTATTACAATTCTCAAATCAATCATATACCTAAAACATAATCAAATTTAAAAAAATTTTATATAAACTAATCATTCTAAACTTGATAAAATGCTTTATAAAAAATATATGTTATAAGAAGTGCTTTTAATTAATTGTTATAAAACATAACGATATAAAAATCAAATTTATTCAGAGTCTAGCCCTTCTTAATTTTAAAACATACCCAGTGTTTGTACTAACATTTAATCCCAGGGTTCTAGTTGAGTCCAGTCTTAATTGCCAGTAAAGTTCATGATATTCCAGACGGGTCTCCCAACTCCCCCCTCTTACTTCTGGAGTAACCTGCTCCAGCACCATAAATCTCAAATTTATATTGTTGCAAACTTGGGAGTGGTATATTTAGGAATTTGTATGCATTGTAAGTTTTTATGTTGGCAAAACGGAAAGATCTTTAAGAAAGTGAGTGTATGAACATTTTTATGACATTTTTAGAGGGAAGGAGAATAATGTGTTTTTTAAACACTCCCAAGTTTGCAACAATATGAATTTGAGATTTATGGTGCTGGAGCAGGTTACTCCAGAAGTAAGAGGGGGAGTTGGGAGACCTGTCTGGAATATTGTGAACTTTGCTGGCAATTAAGACTGGACTCCTCTAGAACCCCTGGATTAAATGATAGAACAAACTTTGGGTGTGTTTTAAAATTAAGAAGGGCTAGGCTCTCTGAATAAATTTGATTTTTATATCGTTATGTTTTATAACAATTAATTAAAAGCACTTCTTATAACATATATATTTTTTATAAAACATTTTATCAAGTTTAGAATGATTAGTTTATATAAAAAAATTTTAAATTTGGTTATGTTTTAGGTATATGATTGATTTGGGAATTGTAATACACGATACGGAAAAACAAGTACAGATTTCTGAATGGGCTTGAAAGTGTATTTTAAGTTAATTGATGATAATTAATTTGTTGATCAGCTGACTTAGAAAATTGTTATTTAATGGTGAAGGGATGGCTTTTGCAAGTATTCATTCCTTGAAAAAGCCTGGCAGTGGCTGGGTGAAAGCGCTTGCTCGGTTTTACGTGTTTGGTGTACGTGGTATATTGAAATTAAACATTTTACTTCTAGTTTGGCTCCGGGTCCTGTGGCTTTTGGATTTATTCATTTTATTAGTTTTGGTCGATTGGTTTGCTTCTTGGTGTTAATCCATGGCGGAAGGAACGGAGCAGTCTAGTTGTGTAGGAACACCTAGTGCCTTTAAGGACAATACGGATGATGGTCCTGCAACTAGGCCTGAGTTTAACCAGATGATGGCTCTTTTAACTCAGTTGTGAAATTAATGAACAGAATAACGAAGTTGAATCAGGGTTGCCGTGTAACCAGTTACAGTTGCCGGAAGTGCGTAGAAAGTGTGTCATTCCGTCTTCGACAGCGACTGGGAACACTCTGAATGGCGAGGCCGTTGATAGCGTGAAGCAAAGTAGTGGCGCGATGGTGTGAGCTAGTAAGACCAGGAGGATCCCAAGGATGTGGATTAAACAACGCAATGAAGGAGTTTAATTTTGACACCTGGGCTTATCAACAATTTCATTTTCAGCAAGGTACTGTGAATAATAATGTTAATGAAGGTGTTGAAGGAATTTTCAACATCTCAGGGACAGATTGTATGCTTTAAAAAGTAACCAACTTGAAATTGATTACCTTAGGGAATGTGTAAGAGTGAAACACATTCCGAAAGGTTTGCGTTTTTACAAATTCCCTAATAACACCCAGCCTGGGACAGTTTTTTATGACAAACTTTGCGCAATCTTTGACAAAGCTGGGCTAGAAATGTTGAATTTAATGATTTTGGAATATGAAAGTAAAGCGGAAATATTGTTAAATAAATTAAATGTTTTAAATGATAATGTGAGTAATGACAGGGAGTTTCCCGGTGTTAAAAGAGACTATGAAAATGTATTTACTGAAGTAGACCAATTTTGTAACAAGATTTTAAATCGTAAAATAAAAAAGCTGGAAAGGGACCTTTTAGAATATAGGGATGGAAAGGCTTATCCGATTCCGGGTAGGGGAAGATGGGGGCATAATGGTACTAACATATCCCCCAATAGGATAGAAGAAGTTAATAATAAAAATGCCAGTTACGTGAATAATGCAATGGAACCACCCAGGAGAAGTGAAAGGTTAGCGGAAAGAGGTAGAAAAAACTCAGTGCAGGATTTTCAACATCCCCACAACAGAGGGGGGAAGGTACTGAGACCACAGCAACAGACATGGAGCAGTTTTCGCAACCGAGATTAGGGGAAAGGTCAGTGGTTACGACAGTAGAACTGCACCCTAACAAGCAAATTATTTATAGGAGAGGGAATTTTCCTATTTTTAATTTCACTGAATTGATTCCCACTCAAGAATATTTTAACCTTTTTTCAAAAGGTTTCCATTTTGTTCCCCTTAATACAGTTAATGTGACTGAGACAATAATAGATTTAAAAATGTTCATTAGACAATTAAATCTCAAGATATTTTTTTAAAGGGAAATGTAATTTTGACCGAAAGTTAACTAGGTCAAGTACTTTCAACCCGCCTACCCATCCTGTCTTGAATGTATTTAGTGAACTGGTGGAGAAAGATTTAAGGAAAATGAAAAGAGGTGGACTAAGTGTGCATCTAAATAACTTAGATCCAGCAGAACTACAACTGGTTGAGCTCTTAAAAAATGAACATTGTAGGGTCATGAAGCCGGACAAGGGAGGAGGGGTTGTGTTAATGTATGATGTGTATTATGATGCTCATTTATATGAAATGTTGCAAGATGTAGATCAGTATGAAGTAGTATCTAAAAATGAAATTAATATTGCCCATTCTAAAATTAGTTATTTTTTGTATGATCATCTGTTGCAAGGGGCAATAAATGAGAATTTATACAATTTTCTCTACGTGGATAATCCTAAGGTTGCGATAATTTTCAGTATTCCGAAAACGCACAAGGGGTTAAGACCCACTTAAATTCAGACCCATTGTAGCGGGTTCAGGCAGTATCACAGAACCATTAGCTAAGTTTATAGATGTAAAGCTCAAAAAGTTTTTGTCCACCATTGAACACATTTGTAAGGATTCTTGGGAATTTTTAAAAGGGATTGATCATGCTTGGTTTAACACACAACTTTTTATGGTGACTGTCGATGTGGTTGAATTGTTCCCCAGCATCCCCCACAACACAGGACTTGAATGGTTTGGGGAGGTGTTGACTACAGAATCAGGATTGGACAGCAGAATTATTAGTTTAGTGGTGGAATTTATGGAGATAATATTGGACAATATTTTTTTCTTTAATGGAGAATTTTACAGACAAAGAAAAGGGGTCGCGATGGGGACCCCTTGTGCCACAGTTTATGCCAATTTGGTACTGTGCTATTGGGAACGAAAGTATGTGTTTATCAACCCCTGGATTAACTGTATAAAATTTTACATAAGATTTTTGGACGATATTTATTTGTTATGGAATGGCACAGAGAATGAATTTAGAGCTTTTATAGAGTACAGCAAGAGCAAACCCCCCTGCACCCTCCACCCCCCCAATTATGTATTCTAACTCCGTGATTGCACTGCAGTGAGGAAAAGGATGTAGTTCCTGTACTGCACTGTAGGGCGATCCCTTTGCATAATCGAATGTTATATTTGCGAATGCACAGTACATTCGCAGATATAACGTTCGATTTCGTAGCTGGCACACATGAACTGTTCGAACATCTGTAGTTCGAATAGTTCATATGCGTGCAATGCTACGCTGATATATTGATAGTAAACTTTATATATATATATATATATATATATATATATATATATATATATATATATATGGGTCTACTTCACAAGAACGAAAGACCACATTAACGAAAGTCAGATCACTGAGACCATATGAACGAAACCTCAGGTAATCGAAAGACCAGAAGCGCGAAATTCAAAATCCCGACATTACAGGATTTTGATTTAGGGCTTCTGGTGGTGCGGTTCAGGTGAGTATGTATATGTAAGTGTGTTTGTGGGGGGTATTGGTGTGTGCAAGTGTGTTGTGTGATCGTGGTGTGTTTGTTTGAGGGACTGTAATGCATGGATGTGAGTTTGCCTTGTGTCTCTATTTGTGCGAACTCTGAGTTAGAATATTAAAGTAGGGGGGTGTGGGGGGCACACTAGTGTAGGATGGTGTGTGTTGTAGTTTGGGGCTGTTGTGTGTGTGTGTGTGGGTTTGTGTTATGTATGTCTTTCCCAGTTTCGGGATTTTGATGTTCATAGTTTTGCGTTTTCTGTTTAATGGGGTTTCGTTGTTGTGGTCTCGTTGTTTTGGTCTTTCGTTCTTGTGAAGTAGATCCATATATAGATATATATATATATATATATATATATATATACATACACACACACACACACAGTATGTGTGTGTGTGTGTGTGTGTGTGTGTGTGTGTGTGTGTGTGTGTGCGCGCGTGTGTGTGTATACAGATGCATGTATATGAACTGATCCCCTATGGACATTTTTCATCTAAGACTTGTTACCAGGAGTCAGTAGGTATGAATAAACAAGAGTATCAAGAGGAAAGCTATAGAGACATAAACCGAACCTGCACATTTCATACACTGGTCAGAAGTCAGGAATTAGGCTCTTAAAATAAATCTTTACTTAACCAAATGCATATAAATAAATACTGCGTCTCTCGGCCTGATTTTTGGAAAACCATACACCACATACACAATAAGTACTTTAACTTCTGTCTTGAAACATTTGCCATTGCTGCACATGTTGCTACAGCTGCAGGGCTTAAAAGTATGTTAATCCTTTTTTAAACTTGTTATATTTCTCATATCCTTTATAAAATAACTCTTCAAGCCTGTTTGTTTCACTTTAGATGAGGGCATGATCAGTTTTATTTGAATGTCGTGTCTCCAGTGTCATTATGGATCTATAGATAGCGCATCAATTTCTGAGCATGATGGGCTGCGAGTTCCTTCGGTTAGGGATGTAGTCAAACCTCAAACATGCTGGCATCTGAGAGCAGTTTAAGTAGGTGCTGTACTGGTGGAGGGTGTGCTATCCCTCCAGTGAGACATTAAAATCTAGTTCCCATTGGTCAGTCATGATGTGGTGATAAAGGCATTATTTTCAGGGAAAAATAGATTTTTTTAATCTGTCTTGGGGAACAGGCACTTCCTAATATATTAGTACTTTTATTTTTATAGAGCGAGTCTGTGTGGGTGTAGATTTGTGTGTATATGTGTGTGGGTGTGATACTGCACATCATTTTCTGGCTTTGTGACACAGAGGGATAAAGCCATTACTGCAAATCAGGTGACTTGGATGCAAGTTCTGTTGAAGCTGATGAAGGAGGGTGGGAGTGAGAGGCTGAAGTCTGCTTTTGCCCATCCTTGAAAGATAGGAGTAGGATAGTTTGGTCCATTGTTAGTTATACCCATTGGAGGCTGGATGTCCTGATAAGATCACAAAAACCCACTAGGGCACAAGCACAACTCATATACTTTGTACATGTGTTGTAGCTAGGATTAGTTGCCTGTGTCAGCG
Source organism: Protopterus annectens (assembly GCF_019279795.1). Classification (NCBI taxonomy): domain Eukaryota; kingdom Metazoa; phylum Chordata; order Ceratodontiformes; family Protopteridae; genus Protopterus; species Protopterus annectens. Next base: position 420,026,099 of record NC_056746.1, read on the forward strand.
GGCCAATTTTGTGGGAGAGCTTGAGTCAGGATGCAGTAAGAACTGTGTGTAGTGTGATGGTAGCAGCAAACTCTGAGCAAGAGCTTCAGCAAAGGATAGGGAATGAAATGCAAAACTGAAGACACATGGGATGAAACTGACTGACCAGATAAGGCAGCAAATGGAGTTCAGAAGAAGCTGAGAATTACGATAAAAGGGATAATATTGGAACTGGTTAACAGTTTCATGTGTCTGGGAGGCGTAGTTGAGGAAAGTCTGAATAAGACGTTTAACTGGCACAGAGTATCAGGTGTAGGATGTGAAAGAAGAATACTGAAAAAGCTGAAGGGTAAGGTGTGCAAAACAGTACGCAACCAGTGCTACTGTATGATGTAGAAACCTGGGCAGTGAAGCCAGAGCAGTTGAGGAAACTAGAGGTGATGACGATGAAGTGTGTGAGACAGGTGGTAGGATGCACACTGTAGGGCAGATGACGAAATGAGGATACAAGACCAGGAGCCAAAGTAGCTCCACTTGCAAAAAATATCAAACAGTACAGATTACTGTGGTTCAGACAAGATCATCTGGTAAAGATGATTAGGGACAGACAGGAAGAAAGCAAAAGGGAAACGAGGATGTCCAGCAAAGAGGTGGACAGATTGTATGAGAGAAGACCTGTGACAGGAATGAGCATCGAAGAAGGCAGGATTGTGGCATTGAACAGAGAAAGATGACAACAGTTTACATGACACCCAGACCCCATGTAGAAAATGGGAAAAAGAGGATCATGGTGATGATGGTAGCAGCAGCAAGAACCTTGTGACTGCTGACTGGATGATGAGCTTTGTGCATTGACTTGATCACTGGGAGGAAAATGTAGAGCTGAAGGGCAGCAAGTGTAGGGATAAAAAAGGCAAGAAATGTAAGTAAAGATATATTTGATCATGATACAAGGAGTCTTCCTTATGGGGTTTTTGGTTAGGTAATATTCCACAACCAGTCAAAATAAATGTGTGTGTGTGTGTTTGTGTGTGTGTATTCTTTGTATGTGTGTGTGTGTGTATATATATATATATATATATATATATATATATATATATATATATATATATATATATATATATATATATATATATATATATATATATTTTTTTTTTTTTTTTTTTTTTTAATTTCAGCACAAATCTATGTTAAAATATCTGTGTGGAATTGACAGTATTAGCCAAGATGCACACTAGCATTGCCTGTGCACTGACACAGGAAAGAGCACAGCATAATGGAACTGCCACAAATGTCAGGCATAAATCCTGTGTGCTCAACTGTAAGGTCAGGTAAAGTTGGCTTCTTAGCTTTTTAAAGATGACATTTTAAAGTTTTACTGTAGATAATGGCAAGGTAGTTCTCTTTGTAACCGAAAGCTTACATTTGAGCATTACTCAAACATTCAAGGCATATCCTCAGTCCTGGTGTTCATTCTTGATCTCTGCCAACCCTGATCCTTCAGGTAGTGACCTCACTAAAACTGATCTTCAGCTTCTTTTAAGTGTTCTAAGGAAAAAGGAATTACACTCTTGGCCTGCAGCAAAAGTGAGCGGTTCTGCATCCTGTCCCAACGTATTTCTGTGCAATTAAGCTGAAGCCTTTGGTTGATCTAATTTGATCACAAACTAGGTGATGTTCTTCGTATTTCACTGTTGCAGTCATCACTTGTGGGTTATCCTTGCTGGGTACCCTCGACTGGCCCGAATACCGAGTAAAGGATTTCCCTTCTGCATTGGCTGAAGGTCGCCTGAAACTGATGTCAGTTCGTCGGGGCTATAAAGAGAGGCAACCGACACCATTACATCTTTCTTTCTTTCTTTCCGTGGAGCCCGAAGCAGAAGCAGTTTTTGCAAGTGCATTGGTCAGCCATTGCCAGAGTGAGGGAGAAAACTACTTAACCTTAGTGCCCCATTGGGAATTCTTTTTTTGCACTTAACCGAATTTCGAGAAAGTAAATAACTGTCTCTGCTGGGGAAAATAAATACCACACCGAGACTTTCATAATCTGTGTGTAACTTTTATTTAGACCCAGACCAGGACATCCCTGGGTGTCTCTTTGTGCCTTATTTAATGCTAGGACCATCCGCAGAAGAACTGATTTTGTAGCTAGGCATTTCAGGGAGAGTAGTTGCCAGATCAAAATGGCCTCCGTCGGTCAGTCTACCATGGAAATTCCTAAAAAGAGAAAAGAAAAGAGAGAGACCACAGAAGGTTAGGCCTACAGACGATTCAAACCTGAAGTCAGCCAGCCTACTGTCCACTAGCACAGCGGAACTCTGTGAGGTGCATGCGCAGCCCCTGACTACAACTGTAGCGCCATCACAGACCTCTACCGATACCCATTTGGAGTCCGGTACACTGCCGGATCAGTTTTCTCTTTCCGAATTGTTGGTCGCCAGCCACATGGTTGGGTCCAGAGCCGCTTTGTAGGCACTGGCTTCTGAGGAGGCCTTACTGATGACCGACAGCCACGGCACCAACCAAAACCATATCTAAGCCCATTGAATCACTGAGGCCTAAGAGCAAGGCCACTGCTAGGAAAACCCCTTCCTCAGTGCTAAGTCACCAACTGTCTAACACTCAGTCTGCTCAGTCACAGCAGTTAATTAGGATGGTTGAGGATTTAATCTTGCTCATCAGGGGTAACCAGTCTGCTCAAACTACCCCAGCCAAAAGACGAAGGGACTTTTCTCCATAAGTGCTCTCGGAGCCAGAGTCTGAGGGTTTTGATTTTCTGGATTCAGACACTGAACAACAGCCTCTGGCAGCCTTTGAGGATTCAGATGCTGGGGAATACATTCCTTTTGCATCCCCTCCTGAGGACCTCTCATTTGGGAAGACCTTAAACTCTCTCAGAGAGCATTTCCATTGGGAGGCTCAGGACTACCCCCAATCGAAGAAGATTGAGATAGTTCCCGGACTTGCCACAACACAAACCTTTAGCCATTCCTCCCATTTCTGGATGTGGTGGAGGATGTCTTCCTGGAGTCTGGTCTAACCCTTGATGCACTGCCCCCTGCTGCCAGAAAGCCTGATACACATTACAGGGTGTCACATACCCATAAGTATTTGTTCAAGAACTCTATAGCTGACCCAGAGGTCATTACTCAGGGACCCAAGAGGGCTAGAGCCAGTTCCTCCAAATATCCAGTAGCTTCTGACAAGGAAAGCGGAGCCTTAGACCGATGGGGTAAAAAGGTCTACACTTTGGCTATCCTAGCCATTAGAGCTCTCAGTTGCCAGTGTTATATGCTTAAATATCAACAGAACACACTGCACTTATTGAAGCAGGAAATTTCCACCTTACCAGACAGTACTACTGCCAGAGAAATTTCCACCTTACCAGACAGTACTACTGCCAGAGAGCTAGATCTGATTCACTCCAGCTCTCAAGTGGCCAAGCATTCTCTGCATTGTGGTTTTGATGCTTTGGAAGCCTCTAGCAGAGCTGCAGTTTCTGGATCAGTGATTAGAAGGTATGCATGGTTGTGAGCGCAACCTTTGTCTGACCAGGTTAATTCAAAACTTCTGCAACGCCCCCTTGGATAGGGAACAATTGTTCGGCCCTAAGACAGAGGAAGTAATTAAGAAAATGGAAGACAAGGCCAAGTATATGCAGATGGTCAAAGACTTCCTGCAGATACAACCACCCAGATTGAGCAGGAACTTTCCTACCAAACACTGGTCCTTTCCTGCCCAAGAAAAAGCTGTGCAAAGGAAAGGACGCAGAGATAGGACCTCCAGGCAACAGCAGCAAAGCTAACAGAGGCCTAGACAGTGGACCTCTACTGCACCTTGACAAAAGTCCCTCCCTACCATAAGCACTCACAATGATTCCCCCTCTCCCCTCCACCTCCCACCCACAGGCTAGGGGCAAGGCTTTCTCTATTCTTAAGCAAGTGGGAAGCCATCACAACAGATCATTTCCCAAGGGTACAGATTCTCTCTCATAGAGAACCCCAGATCTTCGGGGTTTCCAGACATGCCAACAAATCAGAGGACAGAAGCCATCCACAAGATTCAAAAACTCTGTGCTCAAGGAGCAATGGAGCCAGTGCCAGAGGACCAAGCGGGAAAAAGTTTTTACTCAAGGTTGGTCCTAGTATCCAGAAAAAAGGGCACCTGACACCCTATTCTAGACCTATCCACATTAAGTCTGTCCCTCCTAGTGTCAAAAATCAAAATGCTAGCCCTTCAAAAGCTCTTGCCAATGTTGGCACCAAATGCTTGGCAAGTGACCGTGGATCTGAAAGATGCCCACCTCTATATCCCCATAAGGCAGTCCTGCAGGAGTTTCCTACGTTTCAGAGCAGGCTTAGAGCACTTTCAGTTCTCTGCTCTGCCCTTTGATTTATCTACTGCTTCCAGAGTCTTCACCAAGTGCCTGGCCCCTGTCATTGCCTTTTGCAGACAGCAAAACATACAGATCTTACCCCTATCTGGATGACTTGTCTCATCCCAGGCGGACACCAAGGAGAAACTCTTACGGGATTTCACCTTTGTCCAAATCCTCTTAACCTCTCTGGGATTTTCTATTAACAGGGAGAAATTCCAATTCCAACCCACAAGGCAGATTACCTCCTTAGGAGATGTCCTTCAAGGATGCATCTGCAGTCATCACATATGGGTTGTCCTGCCTCAGGCAGCCCTTCGGTCAGCCGGATTCCAAAGTCTGGGTCCGGCGTCGGCTGATGTCGCACTTTCCCTGACGTCAGAGCGCCTGGGGTATAAAAGCATCAGCCGACGCCATCTTCCTCAGTCTTTCTTGCCGCGTGGTGCCCGAAGCAGAAGCAGTTCGCAAGTGCCGGTCGGCCAGCTCCTGTAATTCAGCTAAACCGAAGACTTCAAAAGCTAAGTACCCCGTTGGGGACTCTTTCTTGCCTCAGCCGATGTCAGATAAAATTAATAATTGCTTAACTTGTGGGAAACAAATACCTCATAAGGATTTCCACTCTTACTGCCTACCTTGCCTAGGCCCAGACCACGACGTCTCGGCCTGTTCCGCCTGTGCTTCCTTCAACCGACGCACTCTAAGACGTCGGTCAGAGTTTGCAGAGGAATTTTTTGGGGCTAGTTTTGCTTACAAAATGCCATCGGAGACTCCGACTACACATTTAATACAGAAACGGAAGGACAAGGACCGACACCCGCGGTCCGCGGTTTCGGCTGAAACCGCGGCCAGGCCTACCGCGAGTGTCTCGGTCTCGGCTGAAACAGAGTCCTTGGTACTACCGTCCAGCGAAACCGTACAACCGACAACCTCGGCCCCGGAGGCCATTACTGTATCGGTTGTTGAATCTCCATTGGAATCTAGTGTCCAGGAACCTTCCGACACCATTCCCTTAGACAAAACTACACCAGCACGTGGTGCAACCAGGCCTCCTGCATCCATGTCTATTAAGGCATTCTCTAGGGCTAAAGCTGCTAAACACTCAAAATCTATGCCTCCCAGGGTTATCTCTCAGGAACCCACTACAGGTTCTCAGATCCTTAGTCTAGCAGAGGACCTTATTTCATTAATTAGGGGCTCTCAGCCTCATCCGGACAGGGGCTCTCAACCTCCTACAGAAAAAAGGCCCAGGGTTGAGCCCTCTGATCCCCTCTCCTCAGATGAGGCCTCTGATGGCTGTGCTCTCTCGGACTACCAGGAGGAGGCTTTTCCGGCCTACGAGGATTCAGATGCAGAGGAATCTATCCCTTCGGCCTCCCATCCTGAAGAGCTGTCTTTTGGGGAAACTCTGCACACTATGAGGGAGCATTTCCAATGGCAGAGCCAGGAATTCTCTGATTCCAGGAAGAGATTAAGGACCTTCTTGCATTTGCCTCAACATAGACCTTTGGCTATTCCCCCTGTTTTGAATGTCATTGATGATGTGTACTCTGAATCTAGCACAACCCCTGACACTCTTCCTCCGGCTCCTGCCAAACCCGATAGGTACTACAGGGTCCCGAAATCACACCTTTTCCTTTACAAGGCCCACTCTGCTGATCCAGAAACTATCTCCCAGGGCCCTAAAGGGGTTGCAGCTGTCACTACAAAAAATCCACTCCCCACTGAAAGGGAGTCCAGGGCTTTAGAGCGATGGGGTAAAAAAGTGTATACTTCTGCTACCCTTTCTGTGAGGGCTTTAAACTGTCAATTTCATATGATACAGTGCCAAGAATATTTGTTAGATGAATTGCATAAAATCTGTCTTCCCCTGAACCCCTAGATCGCAAATCACTTCAGGATCTGGTACATAACTCTCAACAGGTTAGACCATTTCTTGCAGTGTGGTTATGATGCATTGGAAGCTTCATGTAGGTCAGCTATGACAGGTGCAGTCATACGTAGGCATGCTTGGCTGAAGGAACAATCTCTGCCAGACGATGTTAAAGCAAAGCTTCTGGATGCTCCACTGGAAAAGCAAAAGTTATCTGGCTCCACTGCTCAGGAGGTGTTAAAGAAATTTGAAGAAAAGGCAAAAGCTGTACAAACAGTCAAAGATTTTATGCAAGTCCAACCACCTAGATTCAGCAGAAATTGGCCTTCCAAGAACTGGTCCTTTCCAGACACAGACAGATTTCAGAGAGGCAAGAACAGGCATGCCAGAGGAAGAGGGCAAGCTAGAGGCGCCTACAGAGGACGTCAATGGCAGCATCCCAACCAGTGAGGTAGTGCAGGGCCTACAACTGCTGCACAAGGACAGACTCAATGACTTTACTTTGACACCGCCAACCAGGGCTCAATTGGAAGCACCTTTGGGCGGAAAGCTTTCCTTATTTTCAGAGAATTGGCACATTATTACAAGGGACAAATGGACACTACAAATAATAGACAAAGGATACAGGTTCCATTTCCACACATTACCGAAAAGAAAAGGCATGCCAGACCTGCCACCAAATCAAAGGGCAGAGGCTTTGAAACAAATCTCCAACTTAATGAAAACGAAAGCAATAGAAAAGGTTCCTCTCGCAGAACAAGGCCAAGGATTTTATTCCAGACTCTTCCTTGTTCCAAGAAAAGAAAAGCAATGGAGGCCTATTCTCGACTTGTCCGCACTAAATACTTATCTCATTGTGCCAAAATTCAAAATGCTGACTCTACAGCAACTCCTTCCCATGCTGGGCAAGGGGTCTTGGCTGGTAACTCTGGACCTCAAGGAGGCATACCTGCATGTCCCTATCAGACAAAGCTGCAGAAGACACCTCAGATTTCTTGCAGGTTCAGAGCATTATCAATTCTCAGCATTGCCCTTTGGCTTATCTACTGCGCCCAGAGTATTCACGAAATGCCTGGCATCAGTAATTGCACACTGCAGACTTCAGGGGATGCAAATATACCCATATCTGGACGACTGCCTTATACAAGTGGACGGCCAACAAATTTTGGTAAAACACTTGAATTATGCCATCTATCTTCTTCAGGCCTTGGGATATACAGTCAACATTCACAAGTCAAGACTTGTACCATCCCAAAGAATAACTTTTCTGGGTGCGGATCTGGACACAACCACCCAAATGGCTTTCCTCACAGAAGAAAAACAAAACCAACTACCGGATTACTTCAAAAACCTGTCAAGACAAACTCAGCTGACTGCAAGGAAAATCCTGCAGGCCGTGGGTTACATGGCTTCTTGCATTCTTCTGATTCCTCAAGCAAGGCTACATATGAGGAAACTCCAATGGTACCTCAGGAGTTTATGGACTCGGCACAGTCACAGCTTGGAAACTTTGATACCACTCATCCCATGCCTTCAAAGGGAATTTCTGTGGTGGGCTCAAGCAAGCCAGTCAAACCGGGGTTTGCCCTTCAGCAAACCAATAGCCAGCCAAACCCTTACAACGGACGCTTCAGACCACGGATGGGGAGCGCACATGGAAGGAAGATGCATTCAAGGACTATGGTCACAAAAAGAGCTACGCATGCACGTAAACCAAAAGGAAATGCTGGCAGTGATACATGCAATCGAGGCCTTCAAGTTATTTCTACATCAAGACCACCTGTTAATAAGGACAGACAACACTACAGTTATGTGGTACATAAACAAGCAAGGAGGCACCCATTCCTACCCTCTTTGCCGACTGGCAATGAATCTATGGGAACTTTCCCTGACTCTCAATATACAGCTGCAATCCCAGTTTGTACCAGGAAAGGACAATATACTGGCGGACAGCTTAAGCAGGAACATCATGGATGCTCATGAATGGATGCTGCACCCAGACATCTTCCATCAGATAACACAATCATGGGGGAAACCGGACATAGACCTCTTTGCCTCCCCACACAATCATCAGCTGGACAAATTCTGCACAAGGACATACCACCCACAAGCATGGAAAGTGGACGCCCTCTCTTTCAGCTGGAGAGCTCTAACAGTGTATGCATTCCCACCTCTTCCATTAATGACCAAGGTCTTACTGAAGATCAGGGCAGAGCAACCAAGAGTGATTCTGATAGCTCCGGACTGGCCAAGACAGCACTGGTACCCATTGCTAAAGAGCATGTCACGGACAAAACCATGGCTTCTGCCACAATGGCCGCTTCTCCTGACACAGCACAATTCCAAAACTCTGCATTCCAACCTGAAAACATTACAGCTAGCTGCCTGGAAAATACCTTGACTCATCACCAGGATAGGCTATCCAAGAGAGTGAAGGATATCATCATGGAAGCTCGCAGGCCTTCCACAAGAAAGGCATACTCAGCAAAATGGAAAAGATTTCACACCTGGAGCACCTCAAAGGGCCTAGATGCAACAGTTATGAACATGGCACATATCCTGGAATATTTAGCAGAAATGCTCCACAATGGCCTGTCTTACTCTTCCATTAAAATTCATGCTTCAGCAATTTCAGCAGAGTACAATACTGATCCACCTGTCTTCTCTCATCCTCTGCTAAGACAGTTTCTAAGAGGAATTAAGAACATCAATCCTCCAAGGAAACCACCACTGCCTACTTGGGACCTTAACTTCGTGTTGGAAAAACTAACACTGCCTCCCTTTGAGCCAGCAGCATCTGCAGAACTACAGTTCCTCTCTTGGAAGACTGCCTTCCTTCTGGCCATAACCTCAGCAAGAAGAGTATTTGAGTTACAGGCCCTTATGGCAGTACAGCCATTTCTTATTTTTCATCAAGACAGAGTCTCATTGAGAACCAATACTTCATTTATGCCAAAGGTGGTATCTAGGGTCTCATTAAACCAGGCATGGGCAAACTACGGCCCGGGGGCCACATGCGGCCCGTTAAACGTTTTGATTCGGCCCGCCACCTCCCAACCATCCCGAATTACTCGGATTTTTCCGAGTTTTGGGGTCCCAATAATGGGGTGCCACGATTCCCGAGTGGCACCCCTTCATTTCTGATTTTTCGTCTTTTTTTTAGACTTTTTCATTTTTCGTGGTTTTGGAGCTGACGTCATCACGTGCGCGATGACGTCAGCTCTGTCAGCCTGTCGGAATTAAGATCAAGGGACATGCGGGAGCGCTTCTGTTTGAATAATGGGACTGCCCGCCGTTTTGGATTTAAGCTCAACGGACTTTTACACCATAAAACTGCAGAGTTTTCCAGGCAGAATGGGAGTTGCTGCACAGCTTGCTTTGAAGTTTTCTTTAAGGTAACAAGTGTGTGTGTGTGTGTGTGTGTGTGTGTGTGTATGCGATCGGAGAGAGAAAGTGAGTGAATGCAGGTTTGAAAGGTGAAGTGTGTGTGTGTGTGTGTGTGTGTGTGTGTGAGCGATCAGACAGAGAAAGTGAGTGAATGCAGGCTTGAAAGGTGAAGTGTGTGTGTGTGTGTGTGTGTGTGTGTGTGTGTGTGTGTGTGTGTGTGTGTGTGTGTGCGATCGGAGAGATTGTGAGTGAATGCAGGTTTGAAAGGTGAAGTGTGTGTGTGTGTGTGTATGTATGCGATCGGAGAGAGAAAGTGAATGAATGCAGGTTTGAAGGGTGAAAAGTGTGTGTGTGTGTGTGTGTGTGTGTGTGTGTGTGTGTGTGTGTGTGTGTGTGTGTATATGCGATCGGAGAGAGAAAGTGAGTGAAATTAGTGAATGCAGATTTGAAAGGTGAAGAGTGTGTGTGTGTGTGTGTGTGTGTGTGTGTGTGTGTGTGTGTGTGTGTGTGTGTGTGTGTGTGTGTGTGTGTGTGTGAGCGATCTGCTTCATTATCTATTCTGTTGCCTTATCCTTCAAAAAAAAGAAATGATCTGACTGCTTAAAATAAGTAAAATGTGCATTCTCTCCACATCACTAGGCACTCCATTGAATATTTGTACTTTTAGTGTGTTCCCAACAGTTGGGTTGTCACACTGAACTGCACTATAGTTTGGTTGCTTTGCTTGCTTAATATTCATCACAGACTCAGCCTCCCATTCTTTATCAGCCCCTTCCCACAAGAAATGTCTTTATTTCAACTTTGGACATTTCCTTCCTGCTCATGTTGGTTCTTTAAAGTATACTACTGTAGTTTTCCTTTCATTTGTACAACTGCATTGTACTCCAGTCCAGATGCAAATGTACATTAAATGCACAGAACCCAAATCTGTCCCCTGACAGCTATAGTTATACAGCATGTTTATGAAAAGTTCTCCAGGCATGTCTAGTGTAATGCAGTTCAAATAAAGTGAAATATGCTGTACATTTATGAGATTTAAAATTTTTTTTTTTATTTATGTGGTTATGGATTACTTTTCTGTCACAGCAATGGAACAGCATATGATGAGAAATCAAGTCCTGTTTATTAAAGTGAATGTCAGGGATTTCTGTAGTGAGATTGAAGAAGAGGGAGGAAGCAAATACCTTAATTTGAATTATTGCATTTTTATATAACCCATTAAACAATCAAGATGGTCATTTATTTGATTTTCAGTGTTTAAAGACTCATTTCGAAGTCAGAGATTTTATTGTAATGCTTTTCTTCATTTCATTGGAAATTAAAGCACATGTTTTCTCCATATCCCAAGATGTGTATTTTTCCCCCAATGAGATGATGTTTTCAAAGCATGCCATCTATCTGCTCCTGTTCCGGCCCCTTTGTCAAATGTTAGAACTCAATGTGACCCACAAATCAAAAAGTTTGCCCACCCTTGCATTAAACCAAGCTATTCACCTGCCTACCTTCTTTCCAAATCCACAAAACAAAGGGGAAAAGCTTCTGCACACCCTGGACATACACAGACAGTTGCGCTACTACTTGGACAGAACTAAAAATTACAGAAAAACTGACCAGTTGTTTGTAGCATATGCTGCTGGTGCACAAGGAAAAGCAATTTCAAAACAGACAATTTCAAAATGGATAGGGAATTGCATTCGTTTCTGTTACTCCTTTCATGGAAAAACTGTGCCAGCTAACATTAGGCCTCATTCGACCAGAGCCACAGCCACCTCCACAGCCTTCTTAAGAGGGGTGGCTACCAAGGACATTTTAGAAGCTGCTACATGGAGCTCCATGCATACATTTTCCAAGGATTACAACTTACCTTTATATTCCAGATCCACAGCGGGCTTTGCTACGGCAGTCCTGCAGGGCATTTTAGCTACACCATCCTTTACATAGATCCTCCTCCCCCAGATTGGCTATGGTATTCTACCCATATGTGATGACTGCAGATGCATCCTTGAAGGACATAGTACAGTTTTGTACCTACCATAAATGTAGATGTCCGATAGGTATGCATCTGCAGTCAGGTTTACCCTCCCTCCTTCCCCTTTGTGGTATTTCTTGGGTACTTATCCCTCTTATAGCTAGCTGGGGTGATCTATTATGATGTATTTGTTGTTATATTACTGTGCATGTTTGGATTTTTAAATGCATCTCTCCAAATTTAGCCTTCCTTAGAGGGCACCTGGCATCTGGGGCAAGAAAAACTGAGGAAGAGGGCGTCGGCTGATGCTTTTATACCCCAGGCGCTCTGACGTCGGGGAAAGTGCGACATCAGCCGACGCCGGACCCAGACTTTGGAATCTGGCGATCAAGGGCTGCCTGAGGCAGGACAACCCATATGTGATGACTGCAGATGCATACCTATCGGACATCTACATTTATGGTAGGTACAAAACTGTACTTTCTCCTGGACACATCTAACCGAAGAGCTTTCCTCTCTCCAGAGAAGCAGAGCTTTCTCCCCTGATACTTTTCTAAGCTAGCAAGCAGAACACACGTCACAGAAAGGAAATTCCTGCAAACACTTGGGTACATGGCATCCTCTTGGTGCTTTTGGCCAGGTTCCTCATGAGAAAACTACAGTGGTACCTCAGAAACCTGTAGTGCCAACACTCAGTCTCTGGAGCACCAGCTGAGAACTTTTTTATGTTGGGTGGAAGTCTGTACCCTAAGTAGGGGTCTACTCTTAATCACCCTCCCCCAAGGCCACACCATTACCAGCAATGCCTCAGACACAGCCTGGGGGGCTCACCTAGGAGACGGGCATTCAGGGTGCCTGGGATCAGGGAGATCTTAACCCTCCATATCAACCTGAAGGAAATGTTGGTGGTGCACAGGGCTATTATAGTATTCCAGTCCACCTCAAGCCAGGAGTGCTCTTGATCAAAACAGACAACACCACAGTCGTGTTACATCAACAAATGGGGGTGGGGGTACGCTCCTACCCCCTTTGTCGACTAGCTATGCTTATCTGTCAGACAGCCTCAGTAATGGGACTACATCTGATAGCCCAGTACATTCCAGGGGAACACATCACCCTGGCAGACCACCTCAGCAGAAGTGTCCTGAACCCCCCCCACGAGTGGCATACACAAGGAGAGACCTTCCTCGGTATCATACACATCTGGGGGACCCTGGAGGTAGACCTCTTTGCAACAGTAGAAAACAGACAGCTGACCATGTTCCGCTCCAGTGAGTTCCACCCATGAGCTTGGAAGGTGGACACTGTCTCTTTTCACTGGGCCAACCTGTTTGTGTACGCCTTCCCTCCCTTGCCACTGATTCCCAGGGTACCTCTAAAGATCAGGGAGGAAAGTCCAAGGGCTATCCTCATTGCCCCAAACTGGCCCAGCCAGCACTGGTACCCCTTACTCCTCAGCCTGACCAGGGAACTACCCATGAGTCTGCCTCTCACAGAAAAACTTGCTAACCCAAGAAAAAGGGTCAGTACTGCATCAAGATCTTCAAACACTCAGCCTATCCACATGGCTTATATCCCAGAGGTGGATATCAGGCCACCTTTGAGCAAGCAGGTTCTGGATATCATTAAGGAGTTCAGGAGCCCCAGCACCCAGAAATCCTATTCTGCAAAATGGAAAAGATTTACTGCCTGTTGTCACAATAAGGGTCAAAGCAGAACCCATGCCACTCTCACTTTGCTTCTGGGCTGCATAGCAGAGTGCATGCAGAAGGGGTTATCATACGTTCTATCAAAATTCATGCCTCAACTATCTCTGCTCATTCCCCAACAGAGCTACCTTTGTTCTCCCATACCTGTTAAAACGGTTCCATAGAGGGGTGTCACACATCAAACCCACCTAGAAAACCACCCACTCCAGCATGGGACTTAAACTTTGTCCTGGAAAAACTGACTTTACCTCCTTTTGAGCCAGCTGCTTCAGCAGAATTGAAGCACCTCTCTTGGAAGACTGCCTTCCTGCTGGCCATAACCTCAACCAGGAGGGTTTCCAAGCTATAGGCTCTCATGGCCATTGAACCTTTCATTATTTCCCATGCAGACAGGGTGTCTCTTAGAACCAACCCTTCCTTTATGCCTAAGGTGCTATCTTACTTGGCCCTTAATCATGCTATCCATCTCCCTACAGTTTTTCCAAACCCACAAAATTGGGGGGAAAGGATTCTCCATACATTAGATGTGCACAGACAGCTTAGATACTATCTGGATAGGACCAAGTCTTTCAGAAAGACTGACCAGGTACTGGTCAGCTTCGCTCCATGGGCAGAGGGGAAACCTGTATCCAAGCAGACCATTTCTAAATGGATATCACACTGCATCCTTTTCTGCTACTCCTTTCATGGGAAGTCAGAAGCCATTCTACTAGGGCAGCATCAACTTCCACTGCCTTCCTTAGCGGCATTTATACCAAGGATATTTTAGAAGCTGCCACCTGGACATCAGTTCACACCTTTATAAAACACTACCAACTAGCTATTTTCTCCAAATCCAGGGCAGGGTTTGCTTCAGCAGTCCTGCAGGGCATCGTGGCTTCCACTTAAAGCAGTGCAAGCCTAGTCTACGCCTCCTTCCCTTCATTCCTTCCTTCCACCCTACTTTTCAGCTGTGGGAATCTTCCAACAAGTGATGACTGCAACAGTGAAACACAAAGAATATAGTACAGTTGTGTACACTTACTATAAATGTAGATATTCGAGTGTATTCAATGTTGCAGTCCTGTTTCCCTCCCTCCTTCCCCCTCTTTATTTCCATCATAGCTTATGGCATTCCCCAGGTTGGCCTTCTTCAGGCCTTCTTGGCAGGGCTCCTGTAGGTTGTGGGCAAGAAAAACAGATGTAATGGCGTTGGCTGCTTCTCTTTATAGCCCTGACGACATGACGTCAGTCTCAGGCTACGTGTAACTGATGCAGGAGGGAAATCCTTTACTCTGGTGTTCGGTCCGTTCGAGGGCTACCCAGCAGGGATAACCCACAAGTGATGACTGCAACAGTGAATACACTTGAACATCTACATTTATGGAAAGTGTACACAACTGTACTTTCTCTGGACCAGCAATTGTCATATGTCTTCCCGAAGCTTGCCTGTGCTCAGCAGTGCACAGTCAAGAAAGGTTGATCTAGTCATCCGCACAAGGTCTTATTTCTTGTGACGTGAATTTCAGTCATCTCTTTGGTGTGGATTTGAGATAATTTTCCATGATCAAACTTTTGGAGACCCAAGTTTGAATCCAGGATGAGCTTTCAGCACAACTCAGTACCTAGACCACACTGGCTTCAGTCAGTGTGAAACCTGATAGTATTTTTTTTTGATCCATTGACCCATGGTCTTGATCTGACATGAGTATTCCCTTGCATATTCCCATGTTGATAGGCAATAGGGTTTTCATTTTCCGTCTCACTTTGAGTCTTTTGAAGCTTTGTAGAATTTTGTGACCATTGTCTTTGAGATAGACAGGAATAACAAGTTCCCCATCCAATGTACTTCCCTCTTGGATGACACCTTTGCTTGGAAACTCTAAAGCTGACAAGAAGCGGTGTGGATTGTGGCCTCTTGTCCTTTCCTTTTCTCAGAAGTGTCTGTTTCTGGAGAAAGCAGCTAAAAAAACAATTGTCATTTCTTCTCTATGACCTGTCATCATGCATGTCTTTTCATCTGCTTGAAGACACCTTTGTTCTACCCTGTCAATCCTGAAAAAAAGGCTCATGCCCTTTAACAAGACACTACCAGGGTAAGCAGGATCTCTTCACAGTGATGGCCGCTGCATGATCACATCAGTCCAGCATAGGTTCCAGAGACTGAAGCATTTATCTCACTGCTACACAGGTAGTCTAGATATTTAGACCAGTGTAACAAGAGAGTTTACTCCTTCGCTGTTTTGTGGCTTAGGGGTACTCAAGTGCTCGTCTCATATGTATTAATTACAGATTCACCTGGTTAGGAAGGGAGAAGAGAAATTTAGAAGACCTCCTGGACTCTGGGCGGGCTCAAGGACATTTTCATGAGACCGTGTCCATGGCTTTAATGTTGGAACATATGTCCCAGAGTAATTATGGATTCTTTCATGCCTTCACTAGGTTTGCATGCTCAAGTACATTTCTATGCAAAATGGCTTGACTGAGATTGTCTTTTTAACCATTTCAAAACAGGTAACACTCACACTGACTTGTAACATTCCCCTGTGCAGGGAGGATTGATAGTGATCAGTTCTGCTTTAAACAGAAAAAATATCTGAAAAACTTTAAATTGAACAAGTTCCAGATTAAGTAATTGAGCCTAAGTACTGCACAAATGAATAGAGATCGTTGATGTAAACATGAATGAGTTACAAGGAATTGCCATTTCTTTGAAGGCCATGCTTTTTTGGCCAGCTTGCTTAGCCCTAATTTGTTGATCTCCTTAAAAAGGAAATAAGACCTCGCCTTTGTGGAGGACATCTCCGATTCCTCTGCTGCCATTTCCACCCCTCACTTTTCTAAAGCTGTTCAACCTCAAAAGATGAAGCCTTCTGGCATCCAAAAACTGCCCTCTGGTGTCAGTTTTGAATCTTTTGGTGCTGGCAAAATTTGTTTGTTGACAGCAGCAGTCCTAATGTTGGTCTTGCACCTCCTTTGTTGATGGCTGGGAAATGGGGGTCCTTTTCAAGTATACTGCAGCTTGGAAAATCGTCACAAGGAACTGATGGGTTCTTTATGTTGTAGCCTTCTAACCATGAGCTGGAACCTGTAGGTGGTCCTGCAGAAAAGAGTCCTACTAGTAAGATCAGTCCATGTCAGACATACCTGTAGGGACAACTTTTATCAGGCCTTGTACTGGTGTCAAGCATCACTACGCAGCTATTTGGAACACTGAGTATTGATGCTGGCTTTGAAAAATTAGAATAACAGCTGTTTTTCCAGACGTTCTTTGTTAGCATAGGCAAACTGTTCAATTGTATGATATTTAATCAAGTAAATGAGGATAAACGTCTATCCCATCTGCAGGGAAGTGATGCTACTTTGGCACTGGGCCATGTACAAGGGCATCCTTCTCTGCTTTTCATTCCCAGGAGCATGAATGAGTTAGTGGATGCTCTGATCAAGTCTCCAGTTCTGCCTTGAAGATCTGTGTTCAGAGACTGTCCCTGGTCAGGGTCTTTCTAAAGTGGGGACACTGTGGAGATTACAATCTCACAAATGGTAGATAAAGCAGTTCTTTCCATCTTTTGTTCTGTGCAATATGGTAAGGGGAAGTAGTGGTGGAACTTTTTCTTTCATCTGTGATGTACAGAAGGTTTTGTACGTTTTACTGCCTTTTCATTTGATCCCTTGCCTCATCACAAAGAGCAAGGAAGAAACACCAAAACTCATTCTTGTTGCCCCGTGCTAACCCAGAGGGAAAAAAACTTGAAAGGGCTCTGTTGATAAGGAAACAAGCACTTATGTTTTGAACAAGAATGTTCAGGCTCTTCCTCAAGGCCTAGTTGCTAAAGTCAGTCCCTTAGTCTGCTAAACTTGTTGGCTGTGGTGTCTGTTCTTGTGCGGGACAAAATTGTGTCTTAGCACCAGCTGGTCAAACAGCTGTTCAAGGGAGTTTTGTATCTTTCCCTTGTTGAAAAGCCTGCCTATTCTTGGAGGCAATCACTGATGCATATTGTACATCAGAGCTTGAGACCATTTTGTGTAATAGGTTCATAGGTATATACCAGCCTAGCTACCACCAGGGCCTGTATAAGTCTAGCCCCGCAACCCAGTCCAGTTGCATCCTCTTGTAATTTGTGCATCTAACTTGGAGGAATGTATTAGAAGAGGTATGTGTGTTATGGAGTTGCTAAACTGTTATGTTGGGGGTATGTTAGGGAATGTTCACTGTTGGCCTCTCTCTGCAAGAGACATGGGTCAGTTTGTATAGGGTTAGTGATGGACTAAGCTTCACATAGATGGGGATCCTTGTAGAGTCATATGTCTCACCAGCATGTTGTGTTTATGTTGCAAGGAAAGTTTAAATACCTGTGTCTAGTGTTTCTGGTGCTATTCATTTTGCAGATGTGCAAAAACTCCATCAGGGCTGGATCAAAGGATGCCTTGTATGCAAAGCACAGATCGCCTGTCAACAACATGTAGGAGACAGAGTATAGAGACAGGGCTCTAAGGTGATCTGTTAATGAGGAACCTCTGTGGGCTTTCCAGCTTTTGCATATGCCTAGTCAGTTAATTGTCGAAGGGGGCGTTCTACTCAATGGTGGGTCTGATAAAAGCCGAGTAGAGTGGTACTATATAACAGAAAAATACTCTAATGGCAAGTGAAACAAAAAATAAAAACAAAATTGAACAGCAAGAGACATTATGGCAGTTAAAGTTAGAAGATCAACCTCCAGGTTTAAATGATGTAAAAAATGATGCAATTAATATTAAATGTTTTCTTAAAGATCGAAGGCAGAAAATTGAGTGCACCATTATGTGATTCATTTTAGTTTTAGTAGAGGTGTGAATTTTAGGTGTATATGTCTTTAAAACATAAGTAAATTAAGGTTTTTAATTGTTCGTTAAATGTGAAAATTTTAAAATGTTTTCATTGGTTTAAATGTTTTATAAAATAAATGTGTGTTTTATGAGTTTATTCTGAAGAAGTCTATTATATTTGATGAAACCGAAGAATAAATCTGTGATATGCTAAAGATATTTCTCCAGTTTTATTTCACATGCCATTAAAGTGTGTGTTTTGTTGGTTGGTCTATCTCTACCACTGTTTGGTGAATTTTCTTGTGCTTAGGTGGTACTATAACTTCTTTGGACCTGGATGCCATACTCTTACTTATAAAATTCTGGCAACATAGAATGATTTTCTTAGCACCTTGGCTATGTGTTCAAAGGCCAGATTACTGTGTACTTATGTTCCCAGTTCTCTTAGGGATATTTTATTCGTGGAGTAATTTAGCTGGTTTGATGTTTTCCCAAAAGGCACTTTGCATTGAGTTTTAATCTGTGGCTTTGGCATCAGTCATTTGTCTGTGTTAGATCTTCTTGTTGAATGTTAGTGTCATGGGGGAATTTATGATAGCTCCTGATTGGCAGTCGTCTGCAAGCTTGGTGAGCCCTAGGCCCTTAATATTAACCTTGACCACCGAGAAGTAGATACCAAACAGGAGAAGGCCCAGCATGGAGCCCTGTAGTACTCTGCTGGTGACATACCTCTTCTTGGAAGTGGTCTCATAAGTCATGCTGACTTGGGTCCTGTTTGTGAGCCAGCTGGCAGTCCTTCAAGTTATGTATGGATTTATGACTAGTTTGGTGAGTTTGTCTACATTACCTGAATGGGGTATTATTTCAAATGCCATATCTAGATAGGCAGTATGCACCATTTTCCCTTCATCCATTGCTTTGGTTACCTTCTCATACAAGTCTACCAGACTGAGTAGGCATGACGCTTCCCTGACCAAACCAAACTAGGATGGGTCCAGTGTTTGTAGGTTGCCAATGTTGGTGTTGAGCATTGCTTTGGTTACCTTCTCATACAAGTCTACCACACTGAGTAGGTGTGACGTTCCCCTGACCAAACCAAACTAGAATGAGTCCAGTGTTTGTAGGTTGCCAGTGTCTGTGTTGATCATCTCTTGTCATAATTCATTCCCTGGCATTGTATGTTCGACTAGTTGAACTAATAGGTCTGTAGTTTCCATGGTTGGTTGGTTGATCCACCTTTGTGAATGGGGATAACCATTGTTGTCCTCCATTCACTTGATATGCAGCCTGTCATGAGGCTGTAGTTGAAAATTGGCTTGTGGTTCTGATAGGTTATAATTCAAGCTATTTAGGAGACACCCCAGGATATTGTTGGGCCCTGACAAGGCTGTGTTTTTGGCCTTCACAAGTGCTGCCATAAACTGCTCCTTGCAAATAGTTGGTGGGGATTTCCTGGAGAAGACGGAGGGAGATTAAGTTTGAACTGAATTTGTCAGCCAGCAGGTTTGCTTTGTCAGTATACTCTGTGAGGGTGGTACCATTTGCTACCAGTTCAACACACTGGTGCATGTTACATTTGAGGTTTCAGACATAACTGCAAAATGCCTTGTGGTTGTCTTTAGCCTGACATGTAATCTTGACATCAGAATTGGTGTTGGATTTAATTAGTTCTCTTAGTTTACTGTTTAGTTTAAATAGTGAGCTTTTGTTGTTATGAGAGTTGCTTTTTCTGATTTTGGACATGATGATTTTTCCATTTGTTATATGCCCTCTTAAGGTTAGGAGTCCACCAGTGTACTGCATTGGAGTGACTACATAAGTTTCTTCAAGAATGCCTATTTGCTGGAATTTGCATTGCAGCCCCTTGGTTTTTGGCACATGCTTAACATCAAACATTGCATTGACTGTGACTTCAGGAGTTCAGCCACTTCAGAGTCTCTGGCTTCAGAGTTCTGACTCCAGTCTCCTGCTGTTACTACACAGGTGGTACTGTTCGCAGTTCAGCCCAATGAAGGACCTGGCAGGTAGCGAAGTCCTTGTAGTTAAACATATCCATTGTATTTTTGCATTACTGGTTGATCTAGTAGAAGTCCATCCTTCATTGCTCAGGATTTCCACCATTTCCTTAAGGATAAATTGTCCTTCATGAGCTGTGAGAGCTCAGTGCAGGTTTGGTGGATAAATATTGTTTAATAAGGTGCATCAAATCTACCTTTTTGCGGGTAGTACTTGCTAGATGATGAACTGGCGAGCTCTGTGGACAAGCACATTTGCATTTCAGATGCATTACATCATGGTTTGCATCAGCCAGTGATGTGGATCCTCCTGTGTAAGTTTTTGCTGAAAAAATGCCCAAACTGGCTAGCAATCATCAAGGAGGGATATATGCTCTCCTCCTTGGGGCAGAGTAATTCTTGGACTTAGCTTATCTTTTCTCTTGCTAGACTTGCATCTTTATAAACCACTGTATCACTAATCCAGAGTCCTTTGTTTTCCTTCTGCCTTTCATAAACATGTTTTTGATTGCTACTGTAATTATCCACAACTTACTGCATTTACCATTGCCCTTGTGACTTGGCTGAGGGGTAAAAGTAGTCTGGTGATCACCTCAATCATGTGGTTTCATTTAAAAAAAATGGTGCCCTCATTCCATAAAATGTGAACTGGGGAGATGTACTGTTAATCAGAATGGGAAGCTACTCTGTCTTGTAAACTTGTTCTCCTGCTTAGTTTTCCAAGATTTCCCCATTCACATGTGATTTCTTCTCTGTCTTCTCTACATGAAGTTGCAGAAGAGAAAGTGATGTGATAGTAGTTTGTTCTTTCAGCATAGTGATGAATTCCATAAGTAGGTTTCAACAGCAGTCTGAAAGAAGAGTGATCTCTGGTTAGACCCATGTCATGCACATAGAATTCAGAGTTCTGAACACTGGTATTATTTTAGTTGTATTTTTGTAACTGCTGTTTTGAATTTGGTAGGTAGAAAGTCTTACACAAGACAGATTTGGAGAAAGTAAGGCCTTAAGGACAGCACTTTGAGAAGTAAAGTTCAGTTTACTCTACATTGGTGATTGTGTTACTTTGAAGTAGCAAGTTCAACATTCACTGTCAGACTGGGAAAATTGTTGGAAAACGTTGTTTTAATTTGTTTCTGTATACTGCAGTGAAAGCTAATATTTTAGCTGAGGAATAATGTATTTTTCTTTAATTTTTTTTCCAGAGTATTTCAGAATTTGATAAATGTTTATGCATTGTTTGCATTTCCCTTACAACTGTGTCTATCTTTGCAGGTACTGCATTAGATTTAAATTTTAATGACATAAATGTTTCATCATTTGACCAAGAATTAGAAGATCCAGAAAATGGTGACCTTGGCTTAACAGGTATGTCAGCACAATTTGCAGATCATAGTTTTTTTCTGGAGTAGAATTGAATAAGAAAAATTTGTATGAAATAAGCTTTCGGTTAATTTTCCTTCAGTAAAGGTTAAGGAGAGGTGATGTGAAAACATAAAGGTAGGACTTAAAAGTATTAACAGATATCTTTTTCGGCAATTGGAGTCCAAGAGGCTTTTCTTTCTTTGTTTTCCCACTGGTATAGTCTATGAAAAAATATTATGGTGAGTAATCCACACAGTTCCTGTATAGCAGATTAACAAATGCTGGTCTGGTTCAGAGCTATTCTACCAATAAAACTGGTCTCTAGGTTGACATACCTGTCCTTGCCTTTTGGATAGCTGACAGCACATGCAGGTGTGAGAAAAAGTGGAGCACCTTAGTATTTTGACTTTTTAGCCACAAAGGTTAAATTGCATCATTTTTTAGTCGTAATACAGAAACATTTTGACTCTACCCACAGTCCACATTACAGTACATCTTTTGTGTTTTGAGGTTTTGACTCTACCACCATCCTAAGCTTCTGGTTGCACATTAGAAAGCTGCCTCTCTTAAAACATCATGTTGTATGACCAAGACAAAAGTTATAAGGTTCAGATTACTTTTTCCTCTTTTTAGACTAACTGTTGAAATGAGAGAAATACAGGATTGATATAAGTGACATCTCTAGATGTTGGTCATAAGATCAGTGTTGTATTATCTAAGCTGTATGGGAAGTATGCCAAGGATTGGACATTCAGCCACCTTCCCAAAGCTTTTTTTTTTCTGAGTTGATTTGAAAAGTAGAAACTGAATTGCCTAGACATAGTAAGGCCTTACTACATTTAATGCTGTTGGCTGCCAAAAAGCAATTATTAGGAAATGGAAATCTGTAGCTAAACCAGCCATAACCAAATTATTTTTGAATGTTGTAAAAGTGTTAGTTAAATGGAGGTGGGATCTTTAGAAATGGGAAGGCATGTACTAAATAGAAATACATGGAATCTGAAGGAGGACAGTACATGCCAAATATGTTCAGGAACAATGAAATTTCATGGAAGTTAGGACTTGAGCAGTCTGAGTAATGTTAAATTGAGTAATAATTAAGAAATAAAACATGCAAGGTGCATGTGATCACATTCCAAGTTTCAGGACCCAATGCAGTTTTTAATATTTTCTGTGTCTTTTTCACATTTCTGGTTTTCTGTTTTACCATTTGAGTTTTCAGCAGCTCCAAGAGTGTTTACAAAGTGTATGGCTCCATTAATAGCTTATTACAGTGAAATATAGATTTTCCTTATTTAGATGACTGACCTTCTTTTTGCAGACACTTCTATACTGTCAGGAATGTCTTCTTTTTGTCAGTCTAAGTTTTCAAGTAAACACAGAAAAAACACCCCTCGTTACTTCTCTCAGGATAGTGTTTTCTAGGCTCCTTCTTAGATAAATGTCTCATGATTTCCTTCCTTACAAAAGACAAAGTAGAATTGTACAAGGAACAGTGTCTGACATTTTCCAACCAAGGTCTCACAACAGCCAGGGACTAACTCAAGTTATTAGGATTCATGTTCTCTGCAACTATGTATGAGGAGAATTCAGTGCTTCCTCAAATCACTCTGGACCCAACATCAGTGATGTCTATCCTTTTAGATTCAGGTGCTCAATTTTGTCAGGAGAGAAATTCGCTGGTGGGCGAATCTGGTATCTCTGTCTGGGTCTCCCTTTCAACCTGCCAACCTCTAGTCAACCTGTAATCACAGATGCATTAGATTTTGCATGAGGGGGGCAGTTTCCAAACAGGTGAAAGTGAAGGAACTGTTTAACTATCAAGAAAAGAAACGCACAAACATCAAAGAGATGTCACCATTATTAAATGCTCTCAAATCACTAAACTATCTCTTAAAATCCAGGATGTTCATCATATTGATCACTGGTGCTAGCTGCAGCTTGGTCCTCCACATACTTTCACAAAGGACTATTAGCTTGATTCCTTCTCTAGGTCTAGATCAATCTTCTTTAGGGCCATTCTTTAGGGGCTCTTTGACTGTTCTCCTTTCACCACCTAAATGTAGTAAGGTAGGGTAGGCCACCCATATAGTTAAGGCTACTGCATCAGTGATCAGTGTGATGAATATAGTACAGTTGTGGAAGTAAACTTCCCGTAACAGTAGATGGTCGAATGATCAATGCTGCAGTAGCTGCTCCCTCCGTCCATTCCCCCTTGTTTGGTGTGTTGTTTATGCCAGGGTGTGGACATTTTTTTTTTTTGTTATTGTCAGCAATTTCATTTCCATAAATATCCTGGCAGATCGATATAGTGCCAACTTCACCCCTCTCTCTCCTCCTAAAGGGCCCATCTCAATACCAAAAGATTGCCAAATTCCGGAATTCATGGCCACACAGGTAGAAACCGCCGTCTCCAAAGCTAAGAATACAGCATTCATGGGACCAGATGATATCCCAGGCTGTGTATTACATGAACTACAAAATTAACTGGCACCTCACCTAAGTGTCCTGTTTAATCATAGCCTCACCTCAGGCTTCGTGCCCACTGAGTGGTGCATAACTACAGTTATCCCATTCCACAAGGGGGGATCTACTTTGGATCCTGGGAACTACCATCCCATAAGTCTGACGAACCTGATCTGCAAGGGCATGTAACGCATTATCATGGAACTTATAAACAATGACATTGGCAACCTTCAAATACTGGACCCCACCCAGTTTGGGTTCGTGAAGAGCCGATATTGTCTCCTGAACCTGACTGACTTCTTTGGATCGGTCTCCAGAGCTATGGACGAGGATAAGGCGGTGCACACAGCCTATCTGGACCTCGCCAAGGCCTTCTACACCATCCCCCACTCTAGAATCCTAGATAAACTTACTAAGGTGGGCATAAATCCCTATGTCACTTGATGGGTTACCAACTGGTTTACTGACAGAACCCAGACTGTAAAAGTAATCCAGCTCCAGACAAGTGGAGTACCTCAGGGTTCAGTCCTGGGACTGCTCTTGTTTGGCATCTACTTCTCTGAAGTACAGGCCAATACTAAGGGACTCTGGCTAACAAAGTTCGCAGATGACTGCAAACTGGGAGCCATTATTGAATCCGCAAATGATGCGGATATCCTACAAAAGGGCCTTACAGAAACAGATGCTTGTTGCCAGTGCCATGGGCTCAAGCTTAATGCCAGGAAATGTATAGTTATCCCCTTTGGGAAAAAACATGTACCCATGAATTACCACATAGGTGGCAGTACACTAAACACCAAAAGTGTGATGAGAGACTTGGGGACACAGGTGGACAATGGTCTCACCTTCGATAACTACATCGCCACAACAGTCAGAAAATCCTTGTATGTGGCCCACCTAATCACTAAGGGCTTTTCATCCAATAAAAAGGAGGCCATTGTCCCACTGTACTCATCCCTCATTAGAACCACTGTAGAGTGCAACACCCCATTTGGTATGTACCTCACAAGACATCTGCAACAGCTGGAAAGGCCTCATAAATACCTCACTAAAAGAGTCACAGGCCTAATGCAGATGCCCTATGCTGACTGTCTTAAACAACTCCAGCTATACTCTGTGGCATATCGTCTACTCAGAGGCGATCTCTGCTTAACATACAAGGCCATGTCAAACCTTGAGCTGTTGGAAATGCTCCACTTAAAGAAATCCCAATCCTTCAGAGCCACATGCTCCAGGGATCTAAACCTTGTCATCACAATGAACTAAACATGCTGGAGGGATAGGTTCCTGACCCAGAGACTCCCCATACTTTGGAATAGACTGCCCATACATGTCAAGCAGAGCGCCTCCTTGGCCGTCTTCAAAAGGAACCTTGATGATTGGATGGGAGATGGGAAATTCACCCCTGGGATCACGTCATTTGCCCTGCTAGACAGGGGTCCAGGGAAGTAAATATTGTGGAAAGAAATATCCAGGGAATTGTTTTGGTTAGGCTTGTATAGGCCCTAGGGCCGATAGCCTAGTACCAACCTATGAACCTATTATCCTTTCAGGGCTCATTCTCCCTCTCTCTTTTGGCATGAAAGCGCTGAAGGCTTGGTGGCTTGGGGCTCGTTCTCCCTCTCTCTTTTGGCATGAAAGCACTGCAGGCTTGGTGGTTTGGGGCATGGAAGGTGCTCTGAAGGTCTGGAAGTTGGCAGGCTGTTATATCCTATGCCGTATGCAACCAATAGCTAAGGCTACTGCAGCAGTGATCATTCAAACATCTACTGTTATGGTTGCTTACTTAGACAACTCTACTTTCGTTGCTAGGACTTCTTGTAGAAAGGCTTGGAAAGTTGTGCCTTTTCATTTCCATAAACTAATGTTCTTGTATACTTTTCCACTCTTTCCTGTGATGACCAGAATTATTTAAGATTCAGAAGAACTCTCCAAAAATAGTACTTTTGATCCAGGTAACAGTCATTCTCCCTTCTTTTGAAAGTGGCCGTGGGCAGTTACCACAGAGCTTACTCACAGGATGGATTAACTTTTATACAAGTGAAGAGCTTTCTGATTGACTTCATTCTTCAAGTTCTTTAGCTCATAACCTGGATGATGGAGTTATATTTTAGGCTTGTTGGTTTTCAAGGAGGCTAAGAAACCTACAACTAGAAAGTCAAATTTTTCTAAGGAGAAGAGATTCTGTAGTCACCATAGAATGAATCGAGATCCTTTTAAGGCTCAAACACAGTCGGTTCTTCAGTATTTGTGAGAGGTCCTCTAGCTTTTCTTATTTTTCTGTTACTATTAATCCTTCAGCTATTTCTTCCTGTTTGCCTATGAATCCCCTTTTTTTTCTTTATTTCAGGTGAAACAGTTTCTGAAAGGGGCATCAAATATTTGCCCACTAAATCTGTTCATCTCCATGATTTCTTTCTAGAATAAAAAAAAAAGCAAGAGAGAGAATCATGTGTACTCTTGAGTATCCATAGGCAACTATGACCGTATGTGAATAGGGTAAAGGAGTTCTGAAATTCTAATCAGGTGTTTATTTTTAGACAGGTAAGAAAAGGGGACAGTCTGTGTCTAAACAGTGTCTAAATGTTTGTCTTATGTCATTCAGTTTTATTGATCATACCAAGACAAGGTGCTTCAGGAAAAGGCGCAGGCCATTCTACCAGGGCTGCTGCTACTTCTGCTGCTTTTGGGAAAGGGTGGACTATAGTCTAATGGCAGCAAATTGTCTTCAGACTTTAAATTAGGGTTGCCACCTTTTCAAATGCCCAAAGTGGGACATTTTTGGTACAAACTTCAGATTTTGCAGGCCGAAGCACACCCACGGCCAGTACAAAGGATAGAGCTTCGCTTTTTTGCCTAAATAAAAGCTTATTCTTGTAGCATTTTAGTTGCTTATTCTGTTTCTTATAACACTTAGGTGTTTCAGATACAGAATAACTGATGTTCATCGTGCATACAGCTGCAGTCATAACAGATGGGTTCTCCTGCCGTCAGGCGGGTCCTCGGTCGGCCGAGTTCCAAAGTCTAGGTCTGGCATCGGTTGTCGTCGCTTCTTCCCTGACGTCAGTGCGCCAGGGGTATAAAAGAACCAGCCAACGCCATTTTCTTCAGTCTTTCTTGCCGTGCGGTGCCCGAAGCAGAAGCAGTTCGCAAGTGCTGGTCGGCCAGCTCCTGAAATTACGAAAATTTTACAACCGAAGTCTTCTTGAAAGCTAAGTACCCTGTTGGAGAAACTTTTCTTGACTCAGACCGATGTCAGACAAAGTTAATAATTGTATTTCTTGTGGGAAGCAAATACCACATAAGGATTTTCATTCCCTCTGCATTCCTTGCTTAGGCCCAGACCAAGACGTCTCGGTCTGTCGTTTTTGTGCTACATTCAACAACCGCACCATTAAGCGTCGGGCGGAGTTCGCCCAGCACTATTTTGGCAAAAAATTTAACTATATTATGTCGTCGGATACTCCGACTCCAGTTTTGTCTAAAAAACGCAAAGATAAGGACCGACACACGAGGTCCGCGGCCTCTACCGACACCACGCCAAAGCCGACTACAGGTGGTCCGGTTCTCAGCGAGGCGCCTACGCAGCCCCTGCCTACCGACGACACTTCATTGGCGGTGTCTTCTGTGCCCGAGGTCACTGGCTCCTCAGCCCACACCCCGACTACAGATACCGAAGCCACTCTTGGTGGTGAATCTCAAAATGTAGACAGGTCTGCCTCCTCTCAAGGTGTCTTCAGACCTTCCTCTTCTTTTTCTATCAAGGCTTTCACTAAGTCTAAAGCAGCCATACATTCTAAGAGACAAGCTCCACAGGGCCCTTCCCCAGGCCCCATGCCTAAAAAACAGATGCTTAAAATGGCTGAGGATTTGATTACTCTTATCAGGGGTTCTCAACCCCCCCTCCCAGACAAAAGGCCCAGAGTGGAGGAAGAATCCCCCTCCGCTGACCAGGCCTCCATTATTTCAGAGCACTCTGATGAACAGGAACATTCTTACTCCCCTTTTGAAGATTCTGATGCTGAGGAGTCCATTCCCTCTGTCCCCCAGAGGATTACTCATTTGGGGAAACCTTGCATACCTTAAGGGAACACTTCCACTGGGAAGGCCAAGAGTACTCGGATTCCAAGAAAAGGCTTAGGGATTTTCTCTTGCTACCCCAGCACAGGCCTCTGGCTATACCTCCTGTCTTAGGCGCACTAGATGATGTGTACTCGGCCTGCCTTAACCCGGATTCTTTACCTCCAGCCCCAGTCAAGCCTGACAGGTACTACCGGGTTCCTGACTCACACCAATTTTTATACAAAAGCCATGCGGCTGACCCAGAAACTATCTCACAGGGCCCCAAGGGAATTAAGGCCTCCACTGCTAAAAACCCATTACCTTCCGAGAGAGATTCCAGATCCTTAGAAAGGTGGGGAAAAAGGTATACACCTCGGCCACCTTAACCATGAGGGCATTAAACTGCCAGTTCCATATGCTAAAGTACCAACAGTTTCTGTTATCACAGTTGAAAAGTAAAATGTCACAACCTGAACAACCAGACTTGGAGTAGCAGGATTTGATGCATAGTGCAGAACAAGTGGGTAAACACACCTTGCAATGTGGTTTTGATGCTCTAGAGGCCTCATGTAGAGCTGCTGTTACAGGATCAGTCATACGTAGACATGCCTGGCTCAAGGAGCAAACCTTACCAGATCATGTCAAAGCTAAATTACTAGATGCCCCTCTACAAAAAGATGTATTATTTGGTATTAAAGCTGAGGAAGTATTAAAGAAAATGGAGGAAAAGGCTAAATCAATGCAAACAGTGAAAGATTTTGTACAGGTACAACCTCCATGTTTCAGTAGAAATTGGCCTTCCAAAAATTTGTCCTTTCCAGCCACGGACAGACCCCAAAGAGGTAGATACAGGCGCCCGAGGGCAATCTCAAGGATCGTTTAGAGGCAGACAATGGCAAGCTCCTACACAAAGAGGTGGTGAGGATAGTTCGCAGCCATTCAGAAAGCAAGCCCAATGACTTTCCCCTTTGCAGGCCAAGCAAGGCTCAAACGGCAGCACCCTTAGATGGAAAACTGGCATTATTTTCAAAAAATTGGCATATTGTCACAAAAGACAAATGGATCCTGGACATTATAAACAGAGGCTACAGATTCCATTTTCACACCCTTCCAAAAATGAGAGGCATGCCAAACCTGCCACACAATCAAAGGGCAGAGGCACAAAGACAAATTTCAGGTCTCATGGACATGAAAGCTATTCAAGAGGTACCTACTCACGAACAAGGTCAAGGTTTTTATTCCAGACTATTCCTGGTTCCAAGGAAGGGAAAAGATTGGAGACCTATTTTGGACCTATCCGCCCTAAACACATTTTTACTCGTACCAAAATTCAAGATGCTCACATTACAGCAGCTTCTTCCCATGCTGGGCCAGGAGTCTTGGCTGGTAACATTGGACCTCAAGGAGGCATACCTGCATGTCCCAATCAGACAGAATTGCAGAAGATACCTCAGATTTCTTGCAGGTTCAACCCATTATCAATTCTCTGCATTGCCCTTTGGCTTATCTACTGCGCCCAGAGTATTCACGAAATGCCTGGCATCAGTAATTGCCTACTGCAGACTTCAAGGGATACAAATATACCCATATTTGGACGACTGCCTGATCCAAGCGGACAGCAAGCATATACGTCTGAAACATCTGGCTTTTGTAATAATGTTGTTGAATTCTCTGGGATACACAGTCAACAAAAAGAAATCAAGGCTAATACCATCTCAGAAAATAATTTTCCTGGGTGCCAACTTGGACACAAACACCCAGATGGCCTACCTCACGCCAGAGAAGCAGGGGCAACTAACTCACTATTTCAGAACACTAGCAAATTTCACCAGGCTGACTGCAAGGAAAATCCTGCAGGCTCTGGGATTCATGGCATCTTGCATCCTACTAATCCCATGTGCAAAGCTGCATTTGAGGAAACTTCAATGGCACCTGAAAAACCTATGGTCTCAACACAGCCACAGTTTGGAAACAATAATACCACTAATTCCATGTCTTCAAAAGGAATTTCTGTGGTGGGCTCAAGCATGCCAAACAAACACAGGTCTCCCATTCTGCAAGCCTCAAGCAAATCAAGTCATCACAACAGACGCCTTGGACTACACCTGGGGGGCGCACATGACAGATCGGTGCATTCAGGGCAAATGGTCCCAAAAAGAAAAGCACCTTCACATCAAAAGGAAATGCAAGCAGTAATAAATGCTATTATAGCTTTCAAAGACCTTCTGCATCCAGGTCAGCTATTGATAAGGACAGACAACACCACAGTAATGTGGTACATAAACAAACAGGGAGGAACACATTCATACCCCCTATGCAGGCTGGCCATGTCACTTTGGAACATGGCTCTGGAATTACAAATCGAACTTCAAGCACAGTACTTGCCAGGCAAGGAAAACACGCTGGCAGACAACCTATGCAGAAATATGACAGATCCACACGAATGGAAGTTGCATCCTCAAGTTTTTACAGAGATAATTCAAGCATGGGGAAGGCCAGACATAGATCTCTTTGCCTCCCACAGAAATCACCAATTGACGAAATTCTGCTCAAGGACGTTTCATCTACAGGCCTGGAGAGTGGACGCTCTCTCTTTCAGTTGGACAACAATGACAGTTTATGCCTTTCCACCTCTTCCTCTGCTGCCCAAAGTTCTATTAAAAACCAGAGCAGACAGACCAAAGATGATTATCATTGCTCCAGTCTGGCCAAGACAGCGCTGGTACCCACTCCTGAGGAGCCTGACACATTTTTCTCCATGGACCCTACCTCTAACGCCTCTTCTTCCGACTCAGCACAGCTTCAAAACTCTTCACGGTCAGCTGAAAACACTCAGTCTGGCCGCATGGAAGATTCCTTAACATCACAACAGACCCTACTCTCCAAGGAGGTGTAGGATGTCATTTTGGAGGCCAGAAGGCCGTCTACTAGAAAAGCTTACTCTGCAAAATGGAAACGGTTTTGTGCCTGGAATGAGAAAAAGGGCCAGAATCCTGGAAAACTGAATTTACCTCAAATATTACAGTATCTAGCTGAGCTGCTAAGCAGTGGACTTTCATTCTCCTCCATCAAAATCCATGCCTCAGCCATTTCTGCAGAATACAACACTGATCCACCTTTATTCTCTCACCCCCTCTTAAGACAGTTCCTCACAGGGGCTAAGAATATAAAACCCCCAAGGAAACAACCAATACCTGCTTGGGATCTCAATTTCATTCTAGAAAAGCTGACCTTGCCTCCTTTTGAGCCAGCTGCCTCAACAGATTTGCAATATTTGTCCAGGAAAACAACTTTCCTTCTGGCTATCACCTCAGCTCGTAGGGTATCGGAACTACAAGCCCTCATGGCTGTGCAGCCTTTTATCATCTTCCATCAGGACAGAGTTTCCTTACGAACCAACCCATCCTTTATGCCAAAGGTGGTATCCAGGGTAGCTCTGAATCAGGCTATACACTTACGTAATTCTACCCTAATCCTCAAAACAAAGGGGAGAGACTACTACATTCCTTGGACATCCACAGACAGCTGCGTTATTATTTGGACAGAACACAGCCTTTCAGAAAATCAGAACAGCTCTTTGTGTCCTATGCTATAGGAGCTCAAGGGAAGCCAATTTCCAAACAGACAATCTCAAAATGGATAGCCCACTGCATACGCTTTTGTTACTCTTTTCATGGTAAAACTGTACCTGCAGGCATCAGATCTCACTCCACAAGGGCCACAGCTACCTCTGCAGCTTTCCTCAGAGGAGTTCCTACCAAAGATATTTTGGAAGCAGCCACTTGGAGTTCTGTGCATACCTTCTCCAAGCACTACCAGCTACCATTATACTCCAAAACTAGAGCAGGCTTTGCCACTGCAGTCTTGCAGGGCATTCTGCCTCCTCCTAGTTCCACCTAGTGCCTACCACCCCTTTCTTAGCTTTGGGATTCTACCCATCTGTTATGACTGCAGCTGTATGCACGATGAACATAGTACAGTTTTGTACCTACCATAAATGTAGATGTTCGAGTGCTAATACAGCTGCAGTCCAGGTTTCCCTCCCTCCTTCCCCTCTTGGGACAGGCCTATTGGCTAACACCTCCTCATACAACCTGATTGGGGTATTCTTTTATGGTGTATTTGCTTGCAACTACTGTATTTTGATTATATTGCATTGCTTTATTACACAAATTTATGTATTGCCTTCCTTTTGGGGGCACCTGACATCTGGGGCAAGAAAAACTGAAGAAAATGGCGTCGGCTGGTTCTTTTATACCACTGGCGCACTGACGTCAGGGAAGAAGCGACGACAACCGACGCCAGACCTAGACTTTGGAATTCGGCCGACCGAGGACCCGCCTGACGGCAGGAGAACCCATCTGTTATGACTGCAGCTGTATTAGCACTCGAACATCTACATTTATGGTAGGTACAAAACTGTACTTTTTATGCAACTATTACATAAAATATAGGAAATAATTTTGTCCTAAAATCTCAGGACATTTGCCATTTTTACAACTGTTTTGCAGGACAGAAATCCCCAAAGAGGGACTGTCCCTCGCAAAGTGGGACAGGTGGTAACCCTAACTTTAAATTGACTTTCTGTAGAGCTAGGGCAGGGTTTGCTACTAGCATTTTACAAGGGCTCCTAGACTGTCATCCTTCTTCCTTTACCCTTTCTTTGTACATATTCATTCCTTATAGCTTAGGTTAGTGCAACAGTGATCTAATGATGAACATGCTACACTTGTTCAAGTAAGCTTACCATAACAGTAGATGTTCAAATGGATCATTGTTGCAGCTCAGATGCCCTCTGTCCACACCCCTTTATTGTTTTATGTCAGAGTGTGAGTCCCTGTCTCTCATCTTCTAGTACATATTTTCATAGCTCTAGCCTCCCTAACAATGCATACGTGCAAATATTTCAATTTCAGGCATGGGCAGTAATGCCCTTCTAGCCTAACAATATACCAAAACAGTTGTTCCCATAAGTGTCCAGGATGTTCTTAAAATATCTAAAGTAGTGCTTGCTTTAATATAATAGTGCTTGATTTAATGTAATTTGGTAGTTTGTTCCATACATCAGCTACTCTGTCAGAGAAGCAATTAGTACACTTCTCAGGCCTCTAGAATCTTCTACATAGGTTTTCTGATTCTGTGCTACTTTTTGATAATCCCAAGCATTCTCAGAGATCATAGGAAGTTACTTGGCTAATGGCCCTAGTGCTCTTACAAGCCTAGCCAAGTTTTACCCTTATTTTCCACAGTCAACACCTATTGCCCGTGTCCAAAAGGGACACAGATGGAACCCCCAGAGTGAAATTCTAGTTACCCATATAGCATTTGAAGAGGCCCAATGAGGTGCTCTGTTTCACATGAAGTGGCAGTCTGTTCCAAAGGTGTGGTAACCTCTGGGAGACATCTGTCCCTCCAGCAGGTTATGTTAATGTCACATACCAGGTTAAGGTCTTTAGAGCGAGTAACCCATGTACCATTTGACTTGTGGATATGCAGCATTTCCAATAAAGCAGGGTCAGAGATTGCCTTGTATGCGAGGCAGAGATTCCCTCTGAGTAGTCTGTATGAAACAGAGTAAGGTGATTTCAGATGATCCACATATGACAGATGCTGAAGACCTTGAATTTTCCTTGTGAGGAACCTTTATGGTCTCTCCAATTGCTGCAGGGGTTTGGAATGTACATATACCAAAGGGGGCTTTGGCCTGATGAGGGAAGAGTACAGGGAAGTTATAACTTTTTTTTTTTTCTGGAGGCAGTGCCCTTACTTATGAGATGAGCAATGTAGAATGCCCATCTTACCACAGTGTAGACATGGTGATAAAAGATAAGGTTGCTGTCAACCTGTGTGTCCAGATCTCACCACTGAGGCATACTTAGGGTGTTGCTATTGATGAGGTAGTTAGCAGAAACATTGCTCTTACCGAAAGGGATGATAATACTTTTTTGCTTTGAGTTTAAGGCCATGACTTTGGCACCAATCATTTGTTTATGTAAGACCCTCTTGTAGGATGTTGATATCATTTGGAGATTCTGTGACCGCTCCCAGTTTGCAGTCATCAGGAAACAGGAAACACCTTTAATTTTTGCATGTACTTCAGAGAAATAGTTTCCAAATAGAGGTCCCAGGACTAATCCTTGTGGAACACCACTGGTTACAGGTCTGCTGTTAGAGGTAGATTCCTCTATTTTGACTTTGTTCTGTCAGTGAGCCAGTTAGCGACCCATCTAAAGATGTAAGGGTTGATACCTAGCTGAGTGAGTTTGTCAGTGATGCCTGAGTGGTGGATAGTGTCAAAAGGCTTGGCTAAGCCTAGGTAGGCTCTATGTACAGATTTTCCCTCATCCAGGGCCTTGGTGATTGTCTCGAAGAAGTCCACCATTTTTAACAGACATGCTGTCCCTGTGACAAATCAAAACTGAGTAGGATCAAGTCTTTGGAGATTACCTATGTCTTTATTGAGTCCATGGTGATTTACTCCATAGCCTTGCAGATAAGGCTAGTCAGGCTAATAGGTCTATAGGTCCTGTGGTCAGTGGAAGCACCACCTTTATGCAAGGGAATGATTGTGTCTTTTTTTCATTCAGCTGGGACGAAGCTGGTGCTTAGACTTTGACTGAATAAAGTACCCGATGGTGTTGATAGTTTTTGTTTGAGCCCATGGAGGATACAACCTGAGGTGTTATCAGGTCCCATAGATGCTGTGTTTTTGGTCTTAGAGAGGACGTTTACGACCTGCTGTTCAGAGGTACAAGATTGGGAACAGGTGGTAGGGATGTCATAGGGTATGTGTGACAGGGACAGGGGAGTGAAGTTTTCACAGAACCTGTCGGCCAACAGTTTAGCGGTGTCCACAGGATCTGCATATGTGGTATCATTAACGACCAGTTCGGCAGAAATCTTGGCCTTGGCCTTTCCTTTTAGGTTACTGATGTGACTAAATAAAGCCTTATGGATGTTCTTCGTGTTTCACTGTTGCAGTCATTACGTTTGGGTAATCCTGCTAGCAGGTTGCCCTCAGTCAGCCTGAATTCCAAAGTCTTGGGTCCTGTGTCTGCTGTCGTCACCCCCTTCCCTGACGTCAGGTCGTCAGGGGTATAAAAGATGTAGCCAACGCCATTTTCTTTAGTCTTTTTTGCCGCGCGGTGCCCGAAGCAGAAGCAGTTCGCAAGTGCCGGTCGGCCGACTCCTGAGATTTTCGAGTTCGAATTTCAGATCCAAAGTCTTCTGTAAAGCTAAGTACCCCACTGGGGAAACTTTTTTCTTGCTCCAGAACCGATGTCAGAAAAAGGTAATAATTGTATTTCTTGTGGGAAGCAAATACCTCATAAGGACTTTCATTCTTACTGTATTCCTTGCCTAGGCCCTGATCATAACTTTCTGGGTTGTCGGTTTTGTGCTAGATTTAACCAACGCACTATTAAGCGTCGGTATGATTTTGCTTTAAACTACTTTGGACGCAGTTTTAATTATCCAGAAATGCGAACGTAACCAGAAGACCCAAAAAGCAGCGTTTCAGAAAAATGCAGTAGTTCACAAAATGAATGCTAGTAAACGCTTAATAAGCTGAAGTACTCCACTTGGTATAAAAATCCCTTAAGGCAGAAACTCGATAAATTCCATTTATTATAAAAGCTTTAAGTGCTAAAATAAAATACACTTTTCGTCGCACAATGATGCACAACTTCCTCAGAAGACAATAACGGACTGCTATTTACTCCTTTTATAGTGTGTTAACAACCATATTCTAATTAAGTGATAGTTAATTAAATAAATAAATGTGGAAGTTGTAATTTCTGTAAGTTTATAGAAGAGGGCTGCACATTCACGATTAATAGAACAACTTACAAAATTAGGAATAAATACAATTGTAATAGCAAACAAGTTGTCTATAAAGCAAAATGCGTGAGGTGTGCAGCCTTCTATATAGGCAAAACAGATAGGAAACTACGCGATAGGATATATGAACATAACTATTGTATTAGTAGACATAAGTTGGAAAATGCACTAGCTAGACATTGCTTAGAAAATGAAGGTCATAGTTTTAAATTTAACGTTATAGAGCAAATAAATGAAGATCCAAGAAGCAACTATGAACCTTTAAAATTGGAAAGAAAGGAACTAGTGTGGCAGTTAAGAACTAGTGCAAACAAATACCCAGGAATTAATGAAATGTCCTCTATTAAATGTGTGCTGAGGTTAAAAAACATGGAGAGATGACTTGCTGGAATTGATCTATAGCGATAGTTTATGATGCAATCCCATTAATGTTGTTTTATTTAATAACTAGTTCTAGAAATGGAGACATGAATTTTGATATGAATGTTGATATGATATTTCATAGCAAATATTAAATATTAAATATTAAACATTAAAAATTTTTTTTATGTTTTTTTAAGAGGATTATATTATATTAATTTATTATAATAGATTATATATATTACTTTGGTGGCACTTTCAATATTTAGAACATATAGGTCGTCCTAATTAATAACTAGCAGTTATTAGTATTTGATTTTTTAATTAAGGTATAATACCGATGTTTATTTAATTTTAGGTTCATTTTTTAGAATGAATAATATATATGATTGTCTTTAAATGATGAAGTTTACCCACTAGACTTTCATATATATAAAAAACTTTTATCTGTAGCCTTTAACAACGAGATTTACTTGGTGCACTCATTAAGGTTAGTTACACACTGTATATAGGAATTATACTGGTGTAACGTATTCATCTATTTACTTGCTTTTAATAACTATATTATCATATTTTGAACTGTCCAATATATATATATTTTTTATGAGTTTCTTGTATGAGTGTTTTCAGTGTTTATTTATAATTAGTTAATCAATTTTTTATTTCTTTAGTATTTGGAACCACAATATACATACATTATTAGAATTCATTTGTATTATGTTAATACAATCAAACAAAGCATGTTTAGGAATGTTAAATTTATTTATTCATCTATTTATTTAATTAACTATCATTTAATTAGAATATGGTTGTTAACACACTATAAAAGGAGTAAATAGCAGTCCGTTATTGTCTTCTGAGGAAGTTGTGCATCATTGTGCGACGAAAAGTGTATTTTATTTTAGCACTTAAAGCTTTTATAATAAATGGAATTTATCGAGTTTCTGCCTTAAGGGATTTTTATACCAAGTGGAGTACTTCAGCTTATTAAGCGTTTACTAGCATTCATTTTGTGAACTACTGCATTTTTCTGAAACGCTGCTTTTTGGGTCTTCTGGTTACGTTCGCAAGTTTGTCTTTTTTGTGGATCTAGTACCGGAATTATCCAGAAATGTCGTCAGAAAGCCATCCGACTACCGGCATTCACAAAAAATGCAAAGAAAAAGAAAGACAGCCGTGGTCCAAAGATGATGCTTCTCCTTAGCCAGTCGCCGGTTCGCTCGTTCTCAGTGAGGCACTTTCGCAGCCCCTGACGACCGCTACTTTAGAGTCGCAGGCTGCTGCCGACACCCACGTGGAGTCGGCCATGCCGCTGGAAACTCAAGGTATTGGAGCCTCGGACGCTAATCCTTCAGATGGGTCTGGAGCCACTGAGCAGGGACCGGCTTCTGAGGGTGTATTCAGACCCAAACATCTATACTTTAAACCGACTTCAAAGGCAAAGACTAAAGCACCTTCAAAGGCAAAGAAGCAACCTCAAGAGCCACGTGGACAGGCCTCCATGCCCAAAACACAGATGCTCAAAATGGCCTAAGACTTGATTACCTTGATCAGGGGTTCCCATCCCCCTCCTGATAAGAGGCCTAGGCAAGAGACTGACTATGAATCTTCAGATCAGGTTTCCATTTCTTCTGATCAGGAATATTTTTTCCCCCCATGAGGATTCTGATGCTGAAGAATCCATACCTTCAGCTTCTCCTCCTGAGGACTACTCCTTTGGGGAAACCTTACATACCATGAGGAAGCATTTCCACTGGGGGAGCCAAGATTTTTCAGAGTCTAAAAAGAGGCTCAGAGATTTCCTGTTACTACCTCAGCACAAACCACTAGCCATCCCTCCTGTGTTAGACATTGTAGATGATGTGTTTTCAGAGTTTAGTCTTACCCCTGACTCCTTACCTCCAGTTCTTGTTAAGCCTGACAGATATTACAGGGTTCCTGACTCACATAAATTTCTTTTTAAAAACCCTGCTGCAGACCTAGAAACTATTTTTCAGGGTCCCTAGGGAGTTAAGGCTTCCGCTGCAAAAAACCCTACCCCTTCTGACAGGGATTCTAGGGCACTGGATAGATGGGGAAGAAAGGTTTACACATCTGCTACCTTGGCTATAAGGGCCTTAAACTGTCAGTTTCATATGCTCAAATATCAGCAACATGTCATGGCATTGCTTAAACAGAAAATGTTGTTAAACTCTGAATGTGCAGAAAACAAGGAAATGCAGGATCTTTTGCATGTAGCTGAACAAGTTGGAAAGCATACTTTGCAATGTGGTTTTGATTCTTTAGAAGCCTCCTGCAGGGCCGCAGTTACAGGCTCTGTAATTAGAAGGCATGCTTGGTTAAAGGAACAAAATCTGCCTGATCATGTTAAAGTTAAATTATTAGATGCACCTTTAAAGCATGATTCTTTGTTTGGTGTTGAGGCAGAAGAGGTGTTAAAGAAAATGGAGGACAAGGCTAAATCTATGCAAACGGTCAAAGATTTCTTACAAGTACAGCCACCTAGGTTTAGCAGACACTGGCCAACAAAGAATTGGTCCTTTCCTGTGTCAGACAGACCTCAAAGGGGCAGACCCAGACGCCCTAGAGGCAAATCCCAGGCGCAAGGTTAATACAGGTCAAAGCAATGGGGTGCTTCTACCTCCAAAAGTGGAGAAGACAAATCACAACCTTACAGGAAACCGTCCCAATGTCTTCCCCCAGCCTACACCAAGCACTTATTTCCTGGCAGCATCCTTAGGGGGAAAATTAGCACTTTTTTCTCAAAATTGGCACATCTATAACCCAGGACAAGTGGGTTCTAAATATCGTGTCACAAGGCTACAAGTTCCATTTCCATATCCTGTCAAAGGCAAACAGCTGGCCAGATCTGCCAAGAAATTAATGGGCGGAGGCACAAAAACAAGTCTTATCCCTCATGGATATGAGGGCCATTCAACAAGTGCCAGAGCAAGAGCGGGGACAAGGATTTTACTCAAGACTGTTCTTGGTACCCAGAAAGGACAAGGCCTGGAGGCCAATATGGGACCTATCGTTTCTTAATACAGGATTCCTGGATATACCAAAATTCAAAATGTTGACTTTGCAGCACCTACTGCCCATGCTGGGCAAGAACGCTTGGCTTGTAACTTTAGACCTGAAAGAGGCATACCTGCATGTCTCAATCAGACAAATATGCAGAAGATACCTCAGATTCAAGGCTGGCTGAATGCATTACCAATTCTCTGCACTGCCCTTTGGCTTATCTACTGCGTCCAGGATCTTTGCAAAGTGCCTGGCACCAGTAATTGCATTCTGCAGACAAAGAGGAATACAAATATATCCTTACTTGGACGACTGTCTAATTCAAGCAGAGAACAAGGACATCCTTCTACAGCATCTAGCCTTTGTGAAAAAGCTCCTAACATGCCTAGGGTACACAGTCAACGAAAAGAAATCAAAACAAGTACCCTCTCAAGAGATAATATTCCTGGGTGCAAGCTTAAATACAACTGCCCAGATGGCTTATCTCACGCCAGACAAACAAAGGCAACTGACTACCTACTTCAAAATGTTAGCAACAAAGGCCCAGTTATCTGCAAAAACAATTCTGCAGGTTTTGGGCTTCATGGCATCCTGCATCCTACTAATTCCATATGCAAGACTGCATATGAGGAAACTTCAGTGGTACCTAAAAAGTGTTTGGACTCAACATTGCCACAGCCTGGAAACTATAATTACTCTCATTCCCTGCCTGCAACAGGAGTTTCGATGGTGGGCAAAGGCTTGTCACCAAAACAAGGGACAGCCGTTCACATTACCCCCAGCCAGGCAAACACTAACAACGGATGCATCAGATTATGCCTGCGGGGCCCACATGGCAGGAAGATGCATTCAGGGGACATGGACCTCAAACCAAATGCATCTACATATCAATCAAAAAGAGATGCTAGCTGTTCAAAATGCCCTGACAGCCTTCAAGGACCTACTTCGATCAGGACAGCTACTGATAAAGACAGACAACACCACGGTCATGTAGTATATAAACAAGCAGGGGGGCACACATTCTTACCCCCTTTTGCAGACTAGCCATGACTTTGTGGGACACAGCATTGATTTACCAAGTACATCTGCAGGCACAATTCCTGCCAGGAAGGAAAAATACTCTGGCAGACGAACCAAGCAGAAACCTCATGGATCCCCAAAAGTGGCAGCTGGATCCACAAGTCTTCAGCATGATAACAAGAAAATGGGGATGCCCAGACATAGATCTTATTTGCCTCTCCTCACAACTACCAACTAAAGAGATTATACACAAGGATTTATCACAGACAAGCATGGAAAGTGAACACCCTATCCTTCAGCTGGAAAAACCTATCAGTATATGCCTTTCCCCCTCTGCCTCTCCTCCCCAAGGTACTCCTAAAAGTCAGACAGGAGAAGCCAAAGATGATACTGATTGCACCAGATTGGCCCCGCCAGCACTGGTACCCAGTACTAAGGAGCTTGTCTCAATGCCCAGCTTGGACCCTACCTCAAGTACCGCATCTACTGTCCGAGCAAAACAATCAGATCCTACACAGCCAGCGCCAGACTTTAAACCTGGCAGCATGGCGGATAATGTAGTCATACTAAACACACCTCTCAGCAAAGCTGTGATGGATGTCATTTTGGAAGCCAGAAGGCCTAGTACTAGAAAATCTTATGCTGGAAAATGGAAGAGATTCTGTGCTTGGAACCAGGCACAAGGAACAGATACAGCCGTGCCAAATGTTCCTCAGATTTTGCAATATTTAACTGAGAACTAACAGTTTATCAAAATATTGAAGTGGACTCGGTCAAATGATTGTATCATCGACCCACGTCTGTGAAATTCACTGTGACGAATTCCGATATTGTCAAATTACATCCCGAATCTGACCTAGGAACAAGCATTAACATAGGTCGAGATAGGGGCAGGATTTGTTCTTCGACAGTATCTGAGTTCAACATTGTCATTGTTCGACCTCCGGACTTCATGCATAGTGGATCCGACCGATATAAGGTTTCCATATTGTTATTCCGTAGTCGAATTTCAGTCCAATGTAACTAACAAACAATGACTTCATAATTACTAATTTCCTTGACTTTATAAATCTTTTTATATAACCTATTGTTCTTTAACTATCTTTAGACAATTTGGTTGATACGACTAGAAAAACTCAAAGCTGGCTCTACCCCTATATCCAGGTCTTTAAATGAATCTACAGATGTTCTTCGTGTTTCACTGTTGCAGTCATCACACTTGGGTTATCTGCCTGCAGGTAGCTGTCAGTCGGCCCGAATACCAGAGTCTTGATTTGTGTGTCAGATGCTGTTGCCTCTTCCATGACGTCAGGTCGTCAGGGGTATAAAACATGCAGCCGAAGCCATTACATCAGCTGTTCTTGCCGCACGGGAACCCAAAGCAGAAGCAGTTCACAAGTGCCGGTCAGCCACTACCTGAAATTTTCGTTTTTCGAGTTTCAAACCTGAAGTCTTCTAAAGCTAAGTACCCCATTGGGGATTCTTTTTTCTTGCTGTAACCGATGTCAGAAAAAGTTGTCTTGCCTGTGGAAAGCAAATACCTTACAGAGATTTTCATTCTTACTGCGTCACCTGTTTAGGCCCAGACCTCAATGTTTCTAGCTGTCTGTTTTCTGCCTTGTTAAACGCCCAAACTATTCGTGGTCAGGCTATCTTTGTTGCTAAATTCTTTCGCTCTCGTTCTCCATATTCTGAAATTGCTTCGGTAAGCCATCCGACTACCGATCTTCTGAAAAAATGTAAGGATAAAGACAGAGACAGACCGTATAGGTCCAGAACTGCTGATGACCCTTCCATTAAGCTAGTCGCCAGTCTGACGGTACTCAATGAGGCGCCTTCGCAGCCCGATACCCGCTTCTACAGATTTGCAGGCCTCTGCTGAGACCCATTCGGAGTCAGGTGTGCCGCGAGATGCTTCTTCGATTATGGAACCTGCAGATGTCTCTACCTTGGATGGGTCCGGAGCCGCTGTGCAGGCACCGGCTTCTGAGGGTGTATTCCAACCTTCCAATGTCCATATTAAACCAACTACTTAGTTTCAGACTAAAACGACTGAGTTTCTCATGCCCAGAGTTCGCAGTACACCTAGAAAACCAATGACCAAAGTGCATGCTCAAGCTCATGCTTAGAATGGCTGCAGACCTTATAACTCTAATTAGGGGAAGCCTTCCCCCTCTAAAAGGCAAAGAATTGATTTCCCTTCTGATTCAGCAGACCATGAGTCCGATGACTCTAATCCATCTGATTACCAGGACATACCCTTATCTACCTATGAGGATTCAGATGCAGAGGATTCCATTCTCCCTGCCTTCCCTCCAGAGGACTTTTCTTTTGGTGAAACCTTGCATACCTTAAGAGAGCATTTCCGCTGGGAATACCAGGACTACCCACAGTCCAAAAAGAGACTCCGAGAATTTTTAAGACTTGCCTCAGCACAGGCCTCTAGCTATACCCCCTGTCCTGGATATTGTCGATGATGTTTTCATGGAATCCAGTCTTACTCCTGATGCTTTACCACCAGCTCCTAGAAAGCCTGACCGGTACTACAGGGGAGCTGACTCACAAATTTCTCTTTAAGAATCCCACTGCAGATCCACACACCATTTCCCAGGGACCTAAAGGTATTAAGGCTAATACAGCCAAAAATCCTACCCCTTTGGACAGGGATTCGAGGGCTTTAGACAGATTGGGCAAGAAGGTATATACCTTTGCAACTCTTGCCATCAGGGTTTTAAATTGCCAGTTTCACATGTTGAAGTACCAGCAGCATATTATGGAACTAATTAAACAAAAAATGTTGCTTCCACATTTTGCAGAAAATAAAGATTTACAAGAGTTAATGCATTCTGCAAACCAAGTCAGTAAACATACTTTGCAGTGTGGTTTTGATGCCTTAGAAGCATCTTGCAGGGCTGCTGTCACTGGGTCTGTACTGAGAAGGCATGCCTGGCTGAAGGAACAAATCTTGCCAGACCATGTCAAAGCAAAATTACTAGATGCTGCATTAAACCAGGTTCTTAAAAAGATGGAGGAAAAAGCTAAATCTATGCAAACTGTTAAAGATTTCTTACAGGTACAGCCACCTAGATTCAGTAGGCATTGGCCTTCAAAAAACTGGTCCTTTCCAGTACCTACCAGGTCTTCTCAGCCCAAACCCAGGGGCAACAGACCGCCAAGGCTACAGTCTCATTGTACGCAGAGATCTAAACAATGGAGTGCTCCCCCCTCAAAAACAGGGAATGATAAGCCACCCCCTTATGGAAATAATTCGCAATGACTTGTCTATCATCCTTCCCAGCCAAACCCAAGTACTTGCACCCCTTAGGAGGAAAACTCGCCCTGCATGCAAAAAACTGGATGTCCATTACCCAGGATTGATGGGTCCTAAACATTGTATCCCAGGGATACAGATTCTACTTCCACTCACTGCCAACTCCAAGCGGGGTGCCAGATCTTCCTCCACCATCAACAAAAAGAAATCACATTTGGTGCCCAGCCAACCAAAAGATTATATTCCTGGGAGCAAGCTTAAACACAACTTCCCAGATGGCATTCCTTACTCCAGAAAAACAAGTTTATTTGACAAACTACTTCAAACTAATGGCCACCAGAACCCAGCTATCTGCAAGAAAAATACTGCAAGCCCGAGGGTTCATGGCCTCATACATTCTACTAATTCCATATGCAAGACTGCATATTAGGAAACTTCAGTGGTACTTAAAAAGTCTCTGGTGCCAACATTTTCAGGACCTGGAAACAATTATTCCTATCATTTCTTGTCTAAGGGCAGACTTCCTTTGGTGGGCAGAGGCTTGCAACCACAACAAGGGACTCCCTTTCACTCAACCCCTCGCCTCCCAAACCCTGACAACAGATGCATCAGGCTATGCACGGGGGGCTCACATGGCTGGCAAATGCATTCAAGACAAATGGAGCCCAGGACAAATTCACCTACATATCAATCAAAAAGAAATGTAATACCTTATCCTTCCAGGACAACTTTTGATAAAAACAGACAACACCACAGTTATGTGGTACATAAACATGCAGGGGCACTCTGCAGGTTAGCCATGGCCCTGTGAAACATGGCCTTGAGCAACCAAGTTCACCTGCAAGCTCAATTCCTGCCAGCCAAACAAAATTCACTGGCAAACTACTTAAGCAGAAATCTGCTGGACCCACATGAGTGAAAACTGGAACCCCAACTCATTCAAACTTCTAACCCACAGGTGGGGGACATCAGAGGTGGACCTCTTTGCCTCCCCCCAAAACCATCAATTGAGCAAATTTTGCACCAGAAATCCCCACAGCTAAGCATGGAAAGTGGATGCCCCATCCTTTACATGGGAAAACCTCTCAATTTATGCCTTTCCCCTCTGCCCCTCCTCTCAAAAGTAGTACTCAAGATCAAACAGGACAAACCAAGGACAATCCTTATTGCACCAGGACTGGCCCCGCCAGCACTGGTACCCACTCCTACGCAGTCTGGCAACAGTGCCACCCTGGCACCTACATCAGACCCCCTCCCTGCTGTCCCAGCAGGAGGGACAGATTTTGCATCCTCAGCTGCTGCAAACCCTGAACCTTGCAGCCTGGCTTATTCCCTGAAAATACCACCAGCAACCCTCAGCAAACAGGTGCTGGATGTCATCCTTGAGG
The DNA here is from genome assembly GCF_019279795.1 of Protopterus annectens. NCBI lineage: Eukaryota > Metazoa > Chordata > Ceratodontiformes > Protopteridae > Protopterus > Protopterus annectens. The sequence goes on from NC_056746.1 coordinate 420,070,983, forward strand.
CCAGAAGGCCTAGTACTAGGAAATCCTATTCAGAAAAATGGAAAAGGTACTGTTCTTGGAGCCAGTCTCAAGGAAAGGACACAGCCGTGCCCACCTTATCTCAAATCTTAGATTACCTAGCAGAGCTGCTCCACAAAAGCCTATCCTTCCCTTCTATTAAGATTCATGCCTCGGCCATGTCAGCTCATTATAATACTAAGCCCACCTCTCTTTTCTCAACCTCTGATCAAACAGTTCCTAAGAGGAGCTAACAATTTAAGACCCCCAAGGAGAGTTCCCTCCCCTGCCTGGGACCTTAATTTTGTACTAGAGAAGCTCACGCTTCCCCCTTTTAAGCCTGCTGCTACAGCACAGTTAAAGTTCCCCTCTTGGTAAACAGTCTTACTTCTAGCCATCACTTCAGCAAGAAGAGTGTCTGAATTACAGGCACTAATGGCTGTGGAACCCTTCATTATTTTCCATGCTGACAGGGTTTCCCTCAGGACTAACCCATCTTTTATGCCCAGGGTGGTATCTAAACCAATCCATCCATTTACCAACCTTTTGCCCTAATCCTCAGAATAAAGGGCAAAGGATCCTACGTGCACAAACAATTCAGGTTCTACCTTGACAGGACTAAGCCTTTCAGAAAATCTGACCAGCTGCTAGTCAGCTTTGGGGCAGAGGGCAAGGCCATTTCAAAGCAAAACATTTCCAAGTAGATAGCACACCGCATCCATTTCTGTTACAAACACCATGGAAAACTTTCCACACAGGGGATCAGAACTCATTCTACTCGGGCTACCGCAACCTCTACAGCATTTCTCAGGGGAATCCCTACCAGGGACATCCTGGAAGCTGCAACCTGAAGTTTTGTACACACCTTCACTAAGCATTACCACTTACCTGTCTTTTCTAAATCCAGAGCTAGATTTGCCACAGCAGTCTTACAAGGTCTGCTAGATAGCCCTACTATTACTTGACTGCCTCCACCCTCCCTCAGCTTTGGGAATCAACCCAAGTGTGATGACTGCAACAGTGAAACACGAAGAACATAGTACATTTGTGTACACTTACCATAAATGTAGATGTTCGAGTGTATTCACTATTGCAGTCTTGGTTACCCTCCCTCCCTCCAGCCCCCTGACTCTTCTATGCTTTCTACCTATCCTCTTTTTGGCCATATCTTATGGCTATGGTATTTACTTTTTACTAGAGGTGTTCCACTCCATGCAATTGCTTCCTATTTTGGGGACTCCTGACATCTGGGTAAGAAAAACTGATGTAATGGTGTCAGCTGCATGTTTTACACCCCTGATGACCTGACGTCATGGAAGAGGCGACAGCATCCGACGCAGAAATCCCAAGACTCTGGTATTCGGGCCGATTGAGGGCTACCTGCAGGCATATAACCCAAGTGTGATGACTGCAATAGTGATTACACTTGAACATCTACATTTATGGTAAGTGTACGCAACTTTATTTTCCAGTCCCTATTTACTATATTAAGTGTTCACTTTTCAATTTATGTCTCCTAAGTCTCATGTTTTGTTTTTCGTGTATTTATCAGCATATTATTCTCCTGTAGCCATATGGTCAATTTAATCAGGTTCTTTTGCAGGCATCCCCTATTTGTAACACATGATTTCAAGTCATCTGCGTACAGACTGTAAAACACCTCAGGTGAAAGATATATCTGAGAGATGTAATCAAAACAAGTATGGGCTTAGCATAGAGTCCTGTGGGATAATTTGACTGTAACCTCAAATTTCACCTGGCCAATTGCTGTATGATACTTGCCATGTCTTATTTTTAAGCAGTGCAGCTATCCATCTTATCAAGAGTATATCAGTATATAGTTCTAATGCATAAATAAGTGTTTTGTGTATGACTCTATCAAATGCTGAAGTTAATCTATATAAATTACATCACAGCAGAAGTTTTCATTCATATCTGCTGTTGTATTGTTATAGAACATCATAGTACAGGTGGTAATAGGTCTGTTTCCAACATATGCATGCTGATGTATGGTTTAAAGTCCCAAAGTTTCCAATCCTGACAGTAATTTTCCACTATAACCTTCACCATTATTTTTCCCACAACATGAATGTAAACGTATGGGTCTCTCTGACTCTGGGTTTGTCCTAGTGCACACTGCCTTAAAGACAGGTTTAACAAGTGCATGTCTCCAGTCTTGAGAAATCTCCCCATATTTATATGACCTAGTAAATAACACATATAATAATAATAATGTAGGTTCATGCTGAAGTGTTTTCGGGTCATCATTACTAATTCCGTCTTCTCCCTGTGCTTTGGATCCAGTTTGTGCAGTTCTCTTTCAGTACAATCTAATTTGATTTCAGTGCTGAGATTATCTGGATGTTGCTAGGACAATTTGTCACCCTCTTTGTGGAGCCGCTCTGTTTTGCATAAGATTTTGATACTGTATTTATAGTCGGCTGTGTCTGAGAATGCATTTTAGAATCTACACACAGTATACTAATTTGTATGTCTTTACTCCTACAACATCTTGTGCATCTCTAAAACGGTTTCCTATTATGCTTAATATCTTTGTATAAATTTTCTTCAAATTTTGCTTGGTCTTGTCTCACACTGTTTAATTTTTCTGTTCAGGTCATTTATTTCAGTTTTCATTTGTCCTTGTTTCCATTTCTTATTTTTTTTCTGTCTCACCTTAATCAAGTATCTTGTTCTTATGGCACTATATCCTCCTGAAGTTGTGTACTTGGATCCAGATGTTAAACATTTTTTTGTTTGTTTCAGGTTCTCTTTCAAAATTTACACTTTCTTTCTGCAGTTTTTCCACTGAATACATCATTGTAATTAGTTGTACATAGTAACCATTGTGCTTCCATATAATCTGTTATTAATCTTCTGTCAACTGGTTTAGATTTCTTGTTTGGAAGAATTATCTAACAAGAAGTTAGCCTTTATAACAGTATGATCACTGCACATCAGCAGTGGTAAAACTTGACATGAAGTAGCAGTAATTTCTTTAGGAACACAAACAATGTCTAGTATATTTCATTCCCCGGTAGGCTTTTTTACAGTCTGAAGCAGTTGTTGTTCCTGGACATATGTTTTAATAATTTCCTTACTATGTTGTGGAATCAATATTATTACAGTCTGTTTATGATAGGTTCAACTCCCCAGCCACCCATATTCTTCCCTCCTGTGTTTTATGCAAAAAATGTATGAATGCCTTTTGCACTTGACTTTGGTGGTCTGTATACTCCAGCAACTATTATATTTTCCAGGGTTGTCTTTATTGTCACTGTTACACAATCTACAGTACTGTTGTTATTACAGAACTTGTAATAATCACAGGTTTCATAACAGTCTTTATTCCCTATCATAATACCTCCACCTCTTTTGTTGTTACAGTTACCACATTTATAGCCTGACAGAACTGGATTCCAGTCATTGTTGTTTAACAAGAAGTTATGTACTCACCATAACGTTCGATGTATGTAGTCCATCTCGCCTCACATTCTTACCCGTGGGTTCGGAGCCGATATGGCCGATTTTACTAGCTTGACATCTCTCATTGGCTGGGCTAAGCAGGTATCCCATGGTGCACTGCTCCATATCCCCAGATCTAGTTTGCTGCGAACCTCATTTATACTCCATGCACACATCACATCCAGGTAAAGAGTAAGCTAAACAGGGGAACTCTGAAGGTAACAACCTAACCTCCAAATCCTCCAGGAAGGTGGGAGGGTAAGTAAGAATGTGAGGCGAGATGGACTACATACATCGAACGTTATGGTGAGTACATAACTTCTTGATGTTATGTAGTCCTATCTCACCTACATTCTTACCCATGAGACAGCGTCCCTAGCACCTGCATCCTGGGTGGCTCATACGAAAATACTCCTGAGAACTGTGGAGCCAAAGGAAGACGTGCCCCTACAGACCACTTCCAGTTTGTAATGAGAAACAAATGTATGAGGAGAAGCCCAAGTAGCTGCAGCGCATATATCATCCATCGATAATCTGGCTTGATAGGCTGTGGATGTAGACACCGCCCGAGTAGAGTGAGCCTTGATCGGAAATGGCAGATCTTTACCTCCTGCTTGATAGATGAACGAGATACAACTAGATATCCACCTAGACAGGGTGACCCTGGAGACCGGTGAACCCATTCTGTTTTCCGAAAAGGAAACAAAAAGTTGGTCAGACTTCTGGATATCCTTTGTTCGGTGCAAATAGAAGCGTAATTGTCTGTGTACGTCCAGCTGGTGAAACCTGAATTCTGCCTTGTTAGAAAAGTGAGGGAAGAAGACAGGCAACTCAATGGATCGATTTAGGTAGACACGGAAGCCACTCTAGGAAGGAACGAAGGGTTTGGTCTAAGAGAGACCCTGTCTTTATGGAAGATTAAATATGGAGGTTTGATAGAGAGGGCTTGAATCTCTGAAACTCACCTTGCTGAAGTGATCGCAGCAAGGCTGAACCCACCTGCTGAAGATTTGCTCTGCAACCAGGCGAATCAGAGACCACTCGTAAGGCATCAGAATAGCTCTGTTTAGCCTGTCTGCAATCACGTTGGACTTCCCCAGAATGTGCATTGCTACTAGAAACCATTGGGAAGTTACTGCCCAATGCCACACTCGCATGGCCTCTCTGCACAGAGGGTAAGACCTGGTTCCCCCTTGCTTGTTTAGGTACCACACTACTGACATGTTGTCTGAGTGTATCGCAACCGTCCCTAGAGGGATAACGCTCTGAAGTGCTTGCAACGCAAGTAGCACTCCTCTCATCTCTAGTACGTTTATGTGCAGATGTATCTCGTGTTTGGACTGTCCTGCTAAGATAATGCCCCTCCCACCCCATCTGGAAGGCGTCTATGGTCCACCGTGGCCACCGGGATGGGTGGAACCAAGGGCCTTCCGCCTTCCAAATTGTTGGTGCACAGCCACCAACCGAGGTCCTGCTTGCATCTGTCCATGAGCAAGATGGGATGAAACAGTGGAATTCTTTGGAAAGACCATTGAACAAAGAGGAGCCATTGGAGAATTCTCATGTGCAATCTTGCTAAAGGGACCAACATGATTGTTGCTGCCATGTTCCCTAGGAGCTGGAGAACCCATCTTGCCTGGGCTTGTCTCAGGGGCATCAGCCTGTGTATCTGTTGTTGTAAGGCTTTGATCCTTTCCTGCGGTAAAAATGCTCGCATTCGAATAGTGTCTAATTCTGCACCTATAAAGGTGACACACTGCAAGGACAATAAGGCAGATTTTTCCCAATTTATTGTTATGCTTAGATGATGACATAGATTGATGGTAGCGTCCCTGGTGTGAAGTAGTTGATGCCTGGTGGGGGCGGTAAGGAGCCAGTTGTCCAGATACGGAAACACTTGGAATCTCTGACATCTCAAGTGAGCTGTCACCACCGCCATACTCTTAGTGAACACCCTGGGGGCTGTGGTGAGACCAAAGGGCAGGGCTCGGAACTGGAAATGACTGGCTCCCAGCCAGAAGCATAGGTGACTCCTGGATGCCCTATCCATTTTCACATGGTAGTAAGAATCTTTGAGGTCGATGGAGCACATCCATATCTCCTCTCCCAACAATGGGAGAATCAATTGCAGTGTGACCATACGGAACTTGGACTTGTGTACGGAGCTGTTCAGTTGGCTGAGATCCAGTATGGGTCTCAGGCCCCCTGTTCTTTTTGGCACCAAAAAGAATCTTGAGTAAGTCCCTAATCCGATTTAGTCTGAAGGGACACGTTGGATGGCTCCTTTTTCTAGCAGCTGTAAGATCTCTGCTGTTGCTTGATCCCTTTGACTGGGTGGAACGTCTTGGATTCTTCTGCTTGGCGGGGGGTCCGATGTGAGTGGAATGAGATAACCTCCGGAAATGATCCTTAATACCCATCGGTCCTGGGTAATGCTTTCCCAGGCTTCCGGATACAACGAAATTCGACTGCCGAGTGGCTCTGGATAAGCACAGCCGGGCACTCCCTTAGGAACGAGAGTACGGAGAGCCACGAAAGGAATTGCGGTCTCCCGAATTGCGGGGGGGGGGCCCCTCTACCTCTGGGGCGATGTCTCCCTGAATAACCCGCCCCTCCCCTGCCTCTGGAGGGGGGGGGTTCACCTTGTGAGGCAGGAAAAAACCTCTGTGATTTCTTGAACCACATCCCCCCCACCCCCTTGGGATAAGGCCTAGAAGGAAGCGAAAAACTGACATCTACGGCAGACAGGGTCTTTCCCTCTTGCTCACACCTGGTGAGGGTGTCTTTCACTTTGGTCCCAAACAAGGAGGAACCATCAAAGGGGGTGTCAGTGAAGGAAGACTTGAAGGCCTCCACAAAGTGACACAGGCGCAGCCAGGCTTGCCTTCTAAGGGTGACCCCTGAGCTTGCTGCCCTACTCGCTCCCTTGGCTGCATATGAGATGAGCCGCATGGACGAGTTAACAATGGAGTTGAGGGTAGAGACCTGGGCGTTAACCGTCTGAGCCACCGCCTCAGGACCGTTACCCATAAGAGTGTCTCCTAACTCTTTGAGGAGATCTCTCTGGAGCCGAGTGAAGTGAGACAGATAATTCAACGTTCGTAAGGTAAAGGTTGCTGACGAGGGTATGCTTCCCGTACCGGTCCATGGTCCTAGACTCCTTGTTAGGAGGATGGCTGGATGAAGAAGACTCTGCTACTTCCTTCTGAAACGGGCCTAGCCCGAAGGAACAGTCAGTGGGATACCACACAACAATCACACCATGGCATCAACAGGGACTCCTTTAGACAAAATCTCTTTGCCCTGGGGGGGCGGAAAGAAACTTGTTGGGACGCCTGGGCATGGGCTCTACAGAATCAGGGTTTTCCCACACTCTTCAACAAATCAGGTCAAGGAGTTCGTCAAAGGGTGGAGACACCCAGGAGGCAGAGGGCTGGGCACCAAAAGCCTTAAGGAATACTGACTCCTCCTCGGAAGGGGCTTTGGATGGCCAGTCACCTCTTTGTTTCAGTATCTCCAGGATATCAGAGAAGGAAACATCAGAGGATGACTTGGGGGACCCCTCTGATTCCTCGAGGTCAGTATCAGAGGTGTGGGACTCATCCTGGGAGTCTGTGTGCTTCCTCTTGCACGATTTCTTTCTGGGGGGCTCCTCAGGCACGAACTCTGAGGGGCCCTCAGAAAGTTGGGGACCACTCTGGGTATCCCTAGGCCCTGGTGCTCTGCTGTCTATGGATGGGTGGTGACCAGAAGCTCTCACCGGAGTGGTGGGGGACAGAGTGACCGACCCGCCCGATGTAGCTATCTGGCCAGCGTGGTCCACATAGCCTCAAAGGCTGAACCCCCCGAATCCGAGGAGCGACCCCTCTCCGAAGCCATAACGGGGGTCGGAGTTCCCAGAGCCGATGCAACTAGAGGGAGGCTTGGGACCGAAATAAGTCCCCCTCAGGCCCGACCAAGGAATCTTGAGTCCCGAAGACGGAGCCGACGGGGTTGGAGCCAATGCCAGTACCGATGGAGCCAAATGGGGCATCGGAGCCAGCCTAGAAACATCACACGGCGCGGGACACACTGGCTCCGAAGACAGAGATGTGCTCGGAGGAGGAATGATCGAAGACTGGGTCGGGACGGGCTCCGGAGCCGACTGGGTCGGAGCCGAAAACAATTTCGCCAAAACCGGTGACTTGAGGAGCCTCTGAACCCACCCTATCAACATCCACATCCGAAAGGGTCCTGGAGGATTTGGAGGACAGGGATGGAGAATGAGAATCTCCTTTCAGGAGAAGCTGGTCTGAGACTGGGCGATAGGCTCCTAGGAGGTTCCAATACAATTGGAGCCGACGCTGGTTCCGTCAATATCGATCCTTCCTTCGGCCCCGAGGACAGTGGAGCCGAGGAGCTCGATGCAGTTTTAGAGATTTTCTCCGGAGGCTCCGATGAGGCTGACAGAGCCAGAGATCTATTTTTCTGACTTGCCAGATTTTGACTTTCCAGTGGAAGACAAGTCCATAGCCTCTTCAAAAGAGGGTTTCAATAGTCCCTTTAAAATTAGCTTATTCTTTCTCTCTTGGAGAACTCTAGGACTGAATGCGTGGCAAAAACTGCAGGATTCCTGCAGATGGATGGCTCCCAAGCAATAGACACAAAAGGAATGCCCATCTGTAATGGACATTTTATACCCACATTTAGAGCACTTCTTAAAACCCGAAGGTTTGTGCTCCTTGATATCCTTAGACATTTTAATTACAATGCCCACAGCACAACCAAGTCTGAAAGAAAAAACACACAGGTGTCTACTACCAAGAGGCGGGAACGACGCTAACAGTAGCCAGCACTAACAGTGATCAAACACACAAAACCAACTACAAACTCTTAACAGGGGATTGAACAAAGCCCACAAGGAGGAAGGAAACTTCCAAACCTCTAACTTAAACGATCTAGACCGTTCTGACACAAAAGGCAAATAGAGGAGAACTAGGCCCTCTAACTGAAACGGGCCTAGCCCGAGGGAACAGTCAGTGGGATACCACACAACATTCACCAAACTCGACAAATTTAGACAAAATTAGACAACTCTAGACAACTTAGAAAATAGCTATGAAAATAGCTTTTGATAGCAATCAAAACTTTCTTCAATACAAGAAAAGAGAGGGTACTTAGCCACAGCCAAGCGAGACCACGTCCGAGCTACATGAGCGGCAAATGAGATCTGGGGATATGGAGCAGTGCACCATGGGATACCTGCTTAGCCCAGCCAATGAGAGATTTCGAGCTAGTAAAATCGGCCGAGTCAGAGCCGATATTAGGCTCCGAACCCACGGGTAAGAATGTAGGCGAGATAGGACTACGTAACATCCATGTTTCACAAACAATAACATTAGTCTTGTGGGGGAGTAGGAAATTTTCAAAAAAAAAGGCTATTATTAATGCTCCTAGCATTAACAGCCATCAGAGATGCATCAAATGTTGTTTAAATTTCAGCCTGGCAACAATCCTTATTTGTGTTTGTCAAATAGTTGGGCTTTGATGCTCTACACTTTGCATTTTTTAAAAAAGGATACTTTTTCATGTAAATTATCATCAGCCACTCCTTTTTCCCATTTTCTACATGGGGTTGGCTGTTGTCAACTGTTGCTATCTCTCCATATTCAATGCCATTCTCCTAACTTAAACACCTATGCCCAACTGTTACAGGTCTTCTCTCACATACTCCATCCACCTGTTTGCTGGATGCCCTTGTTTTCACTTGCCTTCTATCTGTCCCAAATCTTATTAACCAAATTGTTTTCTGCTTTTCTGCACATGTGCTCAAGTCACATTAATCTGTTCTCTTTGACCTTTTTCTGCATTTAGAGTTATAGTTTCTGCTCTGATGTCCTTGTTTCTTTATCTGTCCCACAGTGTGCATCTTACTACCCATCTCAGGCATGTCATCTCCGTCACCTCTAACCTGCTCAACTGCTCTGCCTTTACTGCCCAGGTTTCTATACCATACAGCAGTACTGGTTGCACCACTGTTTTGTAGTATTACAAAATGTAGGTATTTAACCCAAAAATATTTTAATTTATGGTGATCTGAGTCTTCTTTCTGCATGTAATTTGTGAAAAGTACATTCTAACACCTGCCCAAGCTGCTCTATCTTCGAGGGCTGTAAGTCCCCTACTAACAGAATCCTTGTGGGTGAGAGAATTTGGACCAGCATAAAAACAGATCCATGCTTACTAACTTTAAGGCATTCTAAGGCCTTTTTCACATAATCTGTTTTTGATCCTGGCAAGCACACCACTGTTTGATATTCATTATCTTCTCTGCAGATGTAAGCATCAGTTTTCTAATAATTGAATCTCCAGTAAGAGAATGTATTTTCTGACTAGATCTGAAGAATTTTCAACTTCTAATTCAGTAATATCTGCTCTATTAGTTGTTAAAACAGAATGATCTTCATCACCATTAGTCATTGCATGTTACATTTGTAATCATACAGATCTCATTCAGCTGGCTGTGTACATCTGTCATCTTCTGTCTTTCTCTCCTCTTTTCTTATAGTAATGTTCTTCAGTCCTTCCATGTTCAATTTTGATTTCTTCCTTTTTAGCTACCCCTTGCATCTTTTTTCTACATTCTGTTTTGGATAAATTATGCACTTTTCTGTAGACTGAAGGTTTTCTGGTGGAAAGTGTTATCATTCCATGTAATCTGTGTTGTCTAACAAAGCAGTGTCCTCTTAATATGTATTCTGTTTGCTTTATAGACATTAAACAGTTTTTTTTTTCTTCCATGTTGTTTGTTGTGAAATTCATCATTTCTTTTCTTCTCTGTACTCTGAATTCTCAGATTGCTAAATACCTGTATCCAGAATTTCAGATTTGTCAGCGATATTGTCTTGTTCAGTAGGTGATTTTCATTGAAAATAGATACTTCCTTTCTTAAATGTGTTCTCTTTGCTCTTTGCTTAACATTGTTTATCTTATTAGTCCAGTCATTAATATATGCAATAATAGTTCTCCAAGCTGTACCAATTGTCGTCAGTAAGTCTAGATTTACTATTAATGATGGTAAGCAAATCATCCAACTTTTGACATGAGGGACACAGATCACCAGTGTCATCAGATACTACCTTTAAATATTCATGCCATTTAGTATACTGTATAAGGCTTACAAAGATGTTCATCGTGCATACAGCTGCAGTAATCACAGATGGGTTCTCTGCCGTCAGGCGGGTCCTCGGTCGGCCGAATTCCAAAGTCTAGGTCCGGCGTCGGTTGCTGTCGCCTTCTTTCCTGACGTCAGTGCGACAGGGGTATATAAGACACAGCCGACGCCATTTTCTTCAGTTTTTTTTTTTTTGCCGCGTGGTGCCCGAAGCAGAAGCAGTTCGCAAGTGCCGGTCGGCCAGCTCCTGAAATTATGAAAATTTGGAAACCGAAGTCTTCTTTAAAGCTAAGTACCCCGTTGGGGAAACTTTTCTTGCCTCAGACCGATGTCAGACAAAGTTAACAATTGTATTTCTTGTGGGAAGCAAATACCACATAAGGATTTCCATTCTCTCTGCATACCTTGTTTAGGCCCAGACCACGACGTCTCGGACTGTCGCTTTTGCGCTACTTTCAATAAACACACTATTAAGCGAGGGGTGGAGTTCACCCAGCACTTTTTTGGTAAAGCTTTTGATTATAAAATGTCGTCGGAGACTCCGACTACAGTTTTGTCCAAAAATCGCAAGGACAAAGACCGGCACGCGAGGTCTGCGGTCTCCACCGACACCACGCCAAAACCGGCTACACGTGGTCCGGTTCTCAACGAGGCGCCTACGCAGCCCCTGACTACCGACGACACTTCTCTGACGGTGTCTTCTGTAACCGAGACCGCAGGTGCCTCGGCCCATACCCAGACTACAGTTACCGAAGCCACTGTGAGTGTTGAGCCTCCTAATGTGGACAGGTCCACTTCCACCCATGGTGTCTTTAGACCCTCATCTTCCTTTTCCATAAAGGCATTTGCTAAGTCCAAATCAGCCATGCATCCCAAGAGGCCTGTTGCACAGGGCCCATCTCCAGGCCCCATGCCTAAAAAGCAGATGCTAAAAATGGCTGAGGATTTAATTACTCTTATCAGGGGTTCCCAACCCCCTCCGGACAAGAGACCCAGAGTGGAGGAAGATTCTCCCTCTTCTGACCAGGGCTCCATTATTTCAGAACATTCTGATGAAGAGGAACACTCGTACTCCTCTTTTGAAGATTCTGATGCAGAGCAGTCCATTCCTTCTGTATCTCCCCCAGAGGATTTTTCTTTTGGGGAAACCTTGCATACCTTGAGGGAACACTTCTATTGGGAAGGCCAAGACTTTTCTGATTCCAAGAAAAGACTTGGGGAATTCCTTTTGCTACCTCAGCACAGACCTCTGGCGATACCTCCTGTCTTGGACATACTTGATGATGTTTACTCGGAGGCTTGCCTTAATCCGGATTCCCTGCCTCCTGCCCCAGTCAAGCCTGATAGGTACTACAGAGTTCCTAACTCTCACCAATTTCTTTACAAAAGCCATAATGCTGACCCTGAAACCATTTCTCAAGGCCCCAAGGGAATGAAGGCCTCTACTGCTAAGAATCCACTACCTTCTGAAAGAGATCCTTAGAAAAGTGGGGGAAAAAGGTATATACCTCGGCCACCCTAGCCATGAGGGCCTTAAATTGTCAGTTCCATATGTTAAGGAATAAAATGTCACAACCTGAACAACCAGATTTGAAGGAGTTGCAGGATATGATGCATAGTGCAGAACAAGTGGGTAAACACACCTTACAGTGTGGCTATGATGCTCTAGAGGCCTCAAGTAGAGCTGCTGTTACAGGATCAGTCATTCGTAGACATGCCTGGCTTAGGGAACAAACCTTGCCTGATCATATTAAAGCTAAACTACTAGATGCTCCTTTACAAAAGGATGTATTATTTGGTACTAATGCTGAGGAGATACTACGGAAAATGGAAGAAAAAGCTAAATCTATGCAAACTGTCAAAGCTTTTCTACAGGTTCACCCACCACGTTTTAGCAGAAATTGGCCTTCAAAAAACTGGTCCTTTCCAGCCACGGACAAACCCCAAAGAGGTAGATACAGGCGCACAAGGGGCAGTGGACAATCTGAAGGATCATATAGAGGCAGACAATGGCAAACTCCAGCACAAAGAGGTGGCGAAGACAGTGCACAACAATACAGGAAACAAAACCAATGACTTTCCCCTTTTCATGCCAAGCAAGTCTCAGCTGGCAGCACCCTTGGGAGGAAAGCTGGCATTATTTACAAGAAACTGGCATATTATCACAACAGACAAATGGATCCTGGACATCATAAACAGAGGCTACAGATTTCATTTTCACACTCTTCCAAAAATGAGAGGCATGCGAAACCTGCCACACAATCAAAGGGCAGAGGCTCAAATACAAATTTCAAAGCTCATGGACATGAAAGCTATTCAAGAGGTACCTACTCACGAACAAGGTCAAGGTTTTTATTCCAGACTATTCCTGGTACCAAGGAAAGGAACCGACTGGAGACCCATTTTGGACTTATCCATCCTAAACACATTTCTACTGCACCAAAATTCAAGATGCTCACCTTACAGCAGCTTCTTCCCATGCTGGGCAAGGAGTTTTGGCCGGTAACATTGGACCTCAAGGAGGCATACCTGCATGTCCCAATCAGACAAAGCTGCAGAAGATACCTCAGATTTCTTGCAGGTTCAATCCACTATCAATTCTCTGCATTGCCCTTTGGCTTATCTACTGCGCCCAGAGTATTCACGAAATGCCTGGCATCAGTAATTGCCTACTGCAGACTTCAAGGGATGCAAATTTACCCTTATTTGGATGACTGCCTGATCCAAGCGGACAGCAAACACATACTTCTGGAACATCTGGCTTATGTAACACGGTTATTGAATTCGCTGGGATACACAGTCAACAAAGAGAAATCCAGGCTAACACCATCTCAGAAAATAACTTTCCTGGGTGCCAACTTGGACAGAAACACCCAGATGGCCTATCTTACGCCAGAAAAACAGGGGCAACTAACTCAGTACTTCAAAATATTAGCAAATTGTACCAGGCTAACTGCAAGGAAAATCCTGCAGGCTCTGGGCTTCATGGCATCTTGCATTCTTCTAATCCCATGTGCAAAGTTGCATATGAGGAAACTTCAATGGTACCTAAAAAACCTATGGTCTCAACACAGCCACAGTTTGGAAACAATAATACCAATAATCCCATGTTTGCAACAGGAATTTCTATGGTGGGCCCAAGCATGCCAAACAAACACAGGTCTACCATTCTGCAAGCCTCAAGCAAATCAAGTCATCACAACAGACGCCTCAGACTACGCCTGGGGGGCACACATGACAGACAGGTGCATTCAGGGCAAATGGTCCCAAAAGGAAAAGCACCTTCACATCAATCAAAAGGAAATGCTAGCAGTGATAAATGCATTTACAGCTTTCAAGGACCTCCTGCATCCAGGGCAATTATTGATAAGAACAGACAACACCACAGTAATGTGGTACATAAACAAACAAGGAGGAACACATTCATACCCCCTGTGCAGGCTAGCCATGTCACATTGGAACTTGGCTCTGGAATGGCAAATCGAACTTCAAGCACAGTACCTGCCAGGATTGGAAAAACACCCTGGCAGACAATCTAAGCAGAAATATGACAGACCCACACGAATGGAAGTTGCATCCTCAAGTGTTTACAAAGATAATCCAAGCATGGGGAGGGCCAGACATAGATCTCTTTGCCTCCCACAGGAATCATCAATTGACAAAGTTCTGCACAAGGACCTTCCATCCAAAGGCCTGGGAGTGGACGCCCTTTCTTTCAGTTGGGCAGCACGGACAGTTTACGCCTTCCCACCTGTGCCTCTTCTGCCCAAGGTGCTCTTGAAAGCAAGAGCAGACAGACCGAAGATGATACTGATTGCTCCAGATTGGCCAAGACAACACTGGTACCCACTCCTGAGGAGCCTAACACATACTCCTCCCTGGACCCTACCTCTAATGCCTCTTCTACTGACTCAGCACAGCTACAAAACTCTTCACAGTCAACTGAAAACACTCAGTCTGGCTGCATGGAAAATTCCTTAACACCACGACAGACCCTACTCTCCAAAGAGGTACAGGATGTCATTTTGGAGGCCAGAAGGCCATCTACTAGAAAGGTTACTCCGCAAAATGGAAACGGTTTTGTGCTTGGAATGAGAAAAAAGGCCAGGATCCTAGAAAACTGAATTTGCCTCAGACATTACAGTATCTAGCTGAGCTGTTGAACAGTGGTCTTTCATTTTCCTCCATCAAAATTCATGCCTCAGCCATTTCTGCAGAATACAACACTGATCCACCCATATTCTCTCACCCACTCTTAAAACAGTTCCTCAGAGGGGCTAAGAATATAAGACCTCCAAGGAAACAACCAATACCAGCCTGGGATCTTAATTACATTCTAGAAAAAATAACATTGCCCCCCTTTGAACCAGCTGCCTCAACAGATTTGCAATATTTGTCCTGGAAAACAGCTTTCCTTCTGGCCATTACCTCAGCTCGTAGGGTTTCGGAACTACAAGCCCTCATGGCTGTGCAGCCCTTTCTCATCTTCCATCAGGACAGGGTTTCCCTACGAACCAATCCGTCATTTATGCCTAAAGTGGTATCCAGGGTAGCTTTAAATCAGGCCATACACTTACCTACCTTTTACCCCAATCCTCAAAACAAAGGGAAAAGGCTGCTACATTCCTTAGACATCCATAGACAGCTACGTTACTATTTGGACAGAACAAAGCCTTTCAGGAAATCAGAACAACTCTGTGTGTCCTATGCTGTAGGAGCTCAAGGGAAGCCAATTTCCAAACAGACAATTTCAAAATGGATAGGCCACTGCATACGGTTTTGTTACTCCTTTCATGGCAAATCTGTTCCTACAGGCATCAGATCCCACTCCACAAGGGCCACAGCTACCTCTACAGCCTTCCTCAGAGGAGTCCCTACCAAAGATATTTTGGAGGCAGCCACTTGGAGTTCTGTACATACCTTCACAAAACACTTACCACCTGCCTTTATACTCCAAAACTAGAGCAGGCTTTGCCACTGCTGTGTTGCAGGGCATTCTGGCTCTTCCCAGTTCCACCTAGTGCCTACCACCCTGTGCGTAGCTTTGGGATTCTACTCATCTGTGATTACTGCAGCTGTATGCACGATGAACATAGTACAGTTTTGTACCTACCATAAATGTAGATGCTCGAGTGCTAATACAGCTGCAGTACAGGTTTCCCTCCCTCCTTCCCCTCTTGGTAAAGGCCTAGTGGCTAACACCTCCTCATACAACCTGATTGGGTATCCTTCTATGGTGTATTTGCTTGCAACTACTGATTTTTGATTATATTGCATTGCATGATTATATATATAATTTATGTATTGCCTTCCTCCTGGGGGCACCTGACATCTGGGGCAAGAAAGACTGAAGAAAATGGCGTCGGCTGTGTCTTGTATACCCCTGTTGCACTGACGTCAGGAAAGAAGGCGACAGCAACCGACGCCGGACCTAGACTTTGGAATTCGGCCGACCGAGGACCCGCCTGATGGCAGAGAACCCATCTGTGATTACTGCAGCTGTATTGGCACTCGAACATCTACATTTATGGTAGGTACAAAACTGTACTTTCCTGTGCTTTAGCAAATCATTAATGGCCTGCTCATTTAAGAAATCTATTTTCAGCTACAAATAAAAATTCAAAAAGATTTTAAATTGACTTCATTGAGAAAAATTGCACAGAAAATACACAATTAAATGCTAAATTAAGTAGAATAAAATTGTTGCTCTGACTGTACTACTTGTGAAAGTCACTCAAAAAACAGAATTCCTTTACATGATGCGCACAATAGCTTCTGCTCACTATCACTCGCAGTCACACCTTTTTTTAACAGTAAAGATAAATTTCAAACCAAAACAGGATTGTTTCAGATAAGCTCTGGATTGTTCTTTCTGCAGTCTGTGTGAATTTATAGCTGATTGAGCCCCCTTGGGGTGGCTAGAGTTTCCCTGTCTAAAACCTATTTTTTCATAACAGCAAACAGTGAAATTTAGAGGGGAAACAGCATGTAAATCTCCATGTCTACAATCTGTCCCTTTCTTCCTACAAACAGTAAAACAACACTGGTAAAAAATAAGATGTAAATCAAAATAAATCTTATCTTAACAGGGTACTGCACAGTCATTTACAAACCAACACACGATTGTTTAGATAAAGCTCCCTTGTTTCTGAGGAAAGAAAGATCTGATGTGCAGCATCAGTATGTTTATTTTTATACCAGCTTGCCCTTGAGCTCTGTCAGTCATTCGTACTCAAGGAAGGTGCCCTAATGCTTTGGAAGCTCGATGGACGTCTGATCTTTGATCAGATTATATCCCTTATAGCTTAGGCTACTGCAACAGTGATCTTAGAAATATGTATATATGTATATATATATATATATATACACAAATCTATATACATTCTGTTATAAAGACAGTAAATAACAAGACTTCTGAGTTTAAAAACCTCACGACCTTTGGTTTGAAACACACATCAAAGACATTCTGTATAGCAAATAATCACAAATATGCTTAAAACACAAACAAGGAAATCTGTACATAAATATCATCAATACAATTTAATTAAAAATAGTCTTGTTATTTACTGTCTTTATAACAGAATGTATATAGATTTGTGTATATATATATATATATATATATACATATATACATATTTCTAAGAAGTATAAATATTATGTTACAAGTATTGAAATGTATGTTGAAATGTGGTTATTCATAGTAGTGCATATATTCAAACTGTGCATGAGCTTTTGAATTTAATGTTAATAGAGATATTTCTTTAAGAACAAGAAAGTAATTACTGTTAATTAATGACAGTTGGTATATAAGCTATGCATTATTGAAAGGACATTGTCATAAGATCTGAAGAAGCTGTGTTTAAAGCTCATCTTTTTATTTATTAAACAGTTTATTGGTATTTTACCTAACTGTTTTGATTGTTTTTTGGACTGTATCGTAGCTGAATTGGAGCTGCCTACTCTGGGGTTTTCTGTATGTAATATTATGTTAAACAATTTTGTATCCTTTATTGACATAAGACCTTTAGTGAAACTGTTATTTAAATCACTGCTGTCACTGAACACAATTAAAAATTACTGATCAAAAGCAACTTTTACAGATACTGTCCAACAAATGTATAAACAGAAGTAAAATCTGTTACCTGTATGCAGAATATGTGTATACATGGTCTCTTTACCAAATAGCACTTCAGAAGACACTAACATGTCAGTTCAGTATGGTATCCTTGTATTCAAAACCATTTTATTTCAACAATTTGCATTTATGGTGAGCTTAGACACTCAAAGCTATTACACCTACCACTGGCTTTTCAAAGTTCAGAGAACATTGGTTTAAGGAAAGCATTTATTTCTTTGATTGCAGACAGGACGTAGATCAAGATGTAGCTACTGTTCAGTCAGCTGTCTTTTGTAAATTAACATTTAGTAAAACCCACATGCAAGCCAATAGCTATCACCCCCAGTTTAAGAATAATATCATTGTAGGGTAAGTGATGTCATCTGTGTTTACTTTCAGTGCATAATTGACAGCATCTCAGTGAAAGAGCAATGTATAATTTTTTTTTTCTGTGCTTTCATATTTGGAAAATAGTTAAGGCAGTTGCATCAAGGTGAAGTGCACCTTCAGTATGCTACAAGCAAGCACAGATGAGAGCAACATCACACACAAGCAGCCAGCCTCAAACAAAATAAAAATTAGCAGTTACAGTGCAGTAAGGGTAACCTACGTGAAATTTTCATGTCTTTTCTTGTTCCATAAAGTGTACATTATCATTTTGTATTGCACAAGGCTTTGATTTGGACACTATACCTCTGTTAAGAGACCTAGGTTTTCTGTATCCAATACAATACGGCTATGTGTTTAGCCATTGACTAGCTAATCATTGAATGCAAATCAGCAAACGTTCATTCATTGAATGTTCACTTCATCAAACCTGTGAGACAGCGAAAGTAACTAGTTTGCCAACACACAACACTTCCCTGTCTCACACATCACAGTATTTCAGACCCACCCAGGTGGGGGGCTTTGCCCTCCTCACCCAACTATATATACCATCTCCCAGATTGCACTACAGTGGGGAAAGGGGGGTTGAAATATTGCTGTGTGTTTGACGTTATAGTTGGCCAACTAGTTGCTTTCCCTGTCTCACAGGTTCGATTAAGTGAATCTTCAGTGCTTAGCCATTGGATGTTTAGTCTGTTCGATGACTAAACATAGACCCATGCAGTACTTTGACTGGCCAAGGCACTCCTTGTCAGAAGCAAAAACAAAGCTGTTAAGTGTTGCACCATGTATTTTTGCATTTTTCGAATATGCACTCTGAACAGAGCATAACATGAAGAATGTAGCCACACCTTTACAGAAGCTAACACAGGATCCAGTTCACAAAACAGTAACTTATTTTAGTAAATTAACAAATCTTTTCATGGAATTCCATGTGAATGGAATTGTAGTGAGTGAGAAAGCCGTCTTTGTAGTGAAATTTGCATGTTATGTACACCCTGCATATGTATGCAAGAGAGCATATGTGGCTCCTGGTTTCAGACTGTACTGTTTGTAATGGACACCTTCTTATAAACAGTGTGTTTGGTATGACACAGTCTGACAACACTGTGTATTGCAATAGCGAAGATACTTCTATGTCCAGTAATCTTGAAGTGTCTGAAAGTAAGAGCCCCATTTTAAGTTTCTGGCAAGACTGCAGCATCCAGAGTCTTTCAGCCGTCCTGCTTCAGATAGCAGTTTGGCTGCTACTCCTTCATTTCCATCTTCTATTTGATATGAAACACTGGCAGGGAGCAGAATTATTTGATTTTATGAAAGGTAAGAGGCAAAGTGCCATGCTGGTAGGGCTGAGGACAAACACTAGGATAGAGAAAGAGGAGGTGGAGGGAGGACCAACTTTTGTTATGTAGGATGAAGTGTTAAGATCAGATAGGCTGCTCCCCCACAGTCCATCAAAATCTGGCTAGCATGCTGATAGAGCCCTGATTGAACTCTTTAACTATCCCTGTTCTTTTCAAAGGTGCTTCAGGACTGGAGAACAGGAAGTATGGATGTTCTTCGTGTTTCGCTGTTGCAGTCATTACATTTGGGTAATCTGCTGGCAGGTTGCCCTCAGTCGAATTCCAAATTCTTGGGTCCTGCGTCGGCTGCTGTCTCTTCTTCCATGACGTCAGGTCGTCAGGGGTATAAAACAGGCAGCCAACGCCATTTTCTTTAGTCTTTCTTGCCGCGTGGTGCTTGAAGCAGAAGCAGGTCGCAAGTGCCGGTCGGCTGACTCCTGAAATTTTCGAATTCGAGTTTCAGAACTGAAGTCTTCACTAAAGCTAAGTACCCCATTGGGGAAACTTTTTCTTGCTCCATACCGATATCAGTAAAAGTTAATAATTGCATTAATTGTGGGAAGCAAATACCTCATAAGGATTTCCATTTGTACTGTATTCCTTGCCTAGGCCTTGATCACAACGTGCCTAGCTGTCAGTTTTGTGCTAGATTTAACCAACGCAGTGTTAAGTTGTTAAGTGTCTGTATATCTTTGCAGCAAAATATTTTGGAAACCGATTTAACTATCCTGAAATGTTGTCGGATAGCAATCCGACTACCGGAGTTCACAAAAAATGCAAAGAAAAGGACAGCGACAGACCGTCGAGGTCCAAAACCGATGAAGCTTCTCCTAAGCCAGTCAGCGGTTCACCGGTACTCAGTGAGGTGCTTTTGCAGCCCCTGATACCTGCTACTTTCAATTCGCAGGCCTCTACCGAGACCCATGTGGAGTTCGGCATGCCGTGAGATTCTCAAAGTATTGTACCCGCGGATGTCTCTCCCTCTAATGGGTCCGGAGCCACTGAGTAGGCACCGGCTTCAGAGGGTGTCTTCAGGCCTCGGCATTTCTATATAAAACCAACACCAGTTTCAAAATCAAAGACAAAAGCAACTTCTAAAGCTAAAAAACGACACATGAGCCACATGCTCAGGCCTCTATGCCCAAAAAGCAGATGATCAAAATGGCTGAAGATCTAATTACCTTGATCAGGAGCTCCTAACCCCCTCTTGATAAGAGGCCTAATCAAGACACTGATTATGAATCTTCAGATCAGGTTTCTATTTCTTCTGATTCCTCTTCTGATCAGGAATTTTCTGTACCACCCTATGAGGATTCTGATGCAGTGGAATCTATCACATCTGCATCTCCTCCTGAAGATTATTCCTTTGGAGAAACCTTGCATACTTTGAGGGAGCATTTTCACTGGGAGAGTCAAGATTTCTCAAAATCAAAAAAAGAGGCTTAGGGATTTCCTTCTTCTCCCTCAGCATAGGCCTTTAGCCATACCTCCTGTTTTTAGACATTGTGGATGATGTGTTTTCAGAGTCAAGCTTGACTCCAGACTCCTTATCTCCATCTCGTAGCAAACCAGACAGATATTACAAGGTTCCTGACTCACACAAATTTTTATTTAAAAACTCTGCTGCTGACCCTGAAACTATTACACAGGGTCCAAAAGGTGTAAAGGCCTCAACAGCAAAAAATCCTGCCCCCTCTGATAGAGATTCCAGGGCACTGGATAGATGGGGAAAGAAAGTTTATACATCTGCAACCTTGGCAATTAGGGCCTTAAACTGCCAGTTTCATATGCTTAAGTATCAACAGCATGTTATGGGATTACTGAAACAGAAAATTATGTTGATTTCTGAATGTGTAGAAAAT
This sequence comes from Protopterus annectens, assembly GCF_019279795.1. NCBI lineage: Eukaryota > Metazoa > Chordata > Ceratodontiformes > Protopteridae > Protopterus > Protopterus annectens. The sequence goes on from NC_056746.1 coordinate 420,092,307, forward strand.
AAAGAATTGCAGGAATTATTGCATGCAGCAGAACAAGTTGAAAAGCATACTTTGCAATGTGGTTTTGATTGCTTAGAGGCCTCCTGCAGGGCTGCAGTTACTGGATCTGTGATGAGAAGGCATGCCTGGCTAAAAGAGCAAAATTTGCCTGATCATGTTAAAGCTAAATTGCTGGATGCACCTTTACAGCATGATACTCTGTTTGGTATTAAGGAGAAGAGTTTTTAAAGAAAATGGAAGACAAAGCTAAGTCTGTGCAAACTGTAAAAGACTTCTTACAAGTGCAGCCACCAAGATTCAGTAGACACTGGCCTACAAAAAAATTGGTCCTTTCCTGTGTCTGACTGAGCTCCACGGGGCAAATCCAGGCACCCTAAAGGTTCTAGACATCATTCACAGGATTCTTACAGGTCAAAGCAATGGGGTGCCTCTACCTCCAAATCTGGAGGAAATAAAACGCAACCCTACAGTAAGCAGTCTCAGTGACTTTCCTCTGCCATCACCAAGCACTTATCTTTTGGCAGCTCCCTTAGGGGGGAAAATTAGCACTTCATGCTCAAAATTGGCAATTAATAACCCAGGACAAGTGGGTATTAAACATAGCATCCCAGGGATACAGATTCCACTTCCACACTCTGCCAATTCCAAACAGTTGGCCAGATCTGCCAAAAAATCAATGGGCAGAGGCACAGAAACAAGTTACGTCCCTCACGAATATGGGAGCTATTCAGCCAGTGCCAGAACAGGAGAAAGGACAAGGGTTTTACTCAAGACTGTTCTTGGTATCCAGAAAAGACAAGGCCTGACGCCCAATACTGGATTTATCAATTTTGAATACATTCCTGGACATTCCAAAATTCAAAACGCTAACTTTGCAGCAGCTTCTGCCCATGCTGGGCAAGAATGCTTGGCTAGTGACTTTAGACTTAAAAGAGGCATACCTGCATACCCCAATAAGGGAATCATGCAGACGATACCTCTGTTTCAAGGCTGGTTTTATGCATTGCCAATTCTTTGCACTGCCCTTTGGCTTGTCTACTGCGCCCAGGGTCTTTACAAAGTGCCTGGCACCAGTAATTGCATTTTGCAGACAAAGAAATATACAAATCTGTCCTTACTTGGATGACTGTCTCATTCAAGCAGAGAACATTCTTCATCAGCATCTGGCGTGGGTGAAAAGGCTTCTAACATGCCTGGGATACACAATAAATGAAAAGAAATCACAACTGGTACCCTCTCAAAAGGTAACATTCCTGGGTGCAAGCTTGAATACAACTGCCCAGATGGCTTTCCTCATGCCAGACTAACAAAAGCAACTGACTATTTACTTCAAACAGATGGCAACAAAAACCCAGTTATCTGCAAGACAAATTCTGCAGGCTTTGGGGTTCATGGCATCCTGCATTCTACTGATTTCATATGCAAGACTGTGATACAGTGGTACCTAAAAAGTTTATGGAGTCAACGTTGTCACAGTCTGGAAACAACGATTCCTCTCATTCCCTGCCTACAACAGGAGTTTCTTTTGTGGGCAGGGGCATGTCACCAAAACATGGAACGGTCTTTCACTCTACCCCCTGCCAGCCAAACCATAACTACAAACGCTTCAGACTATGCATGGGGGGCCCACCTGGCGGGAAGATGCATTCAGAGCATATGGACCCCAAAACACATGCATCTGCATATCAACCAAAAAGAGATGTCAGCTGTTCAAAATGCCCTGACAGCCATCAAGGACTTACTTCATCCAGGACAACTACTGATAAAGACGGACAATACCATGGTTATGTAGTACGTAAGCAGGGAGGCACACACTCGTACCCCCTTTGCAGACTAGCCATGGCATTGTGGGAAACAGCCTTGACTTACCAAGTGCATCTTCAAGCTCAATTCCTGCCAGGAAAGCAAAATACTCTGGCAGACGACTTAAGCAGAAACCTTATGGACCCTCACGAGTGGAAACTGGATCCACAAGTCTTCAGCATGATAACAGAAATGAGGGAGGCCGGACGCAGACCTATTTGCGCCTCTTCGGAATTATCAACTGGACAAATTCTGCACAAGGACTTTTTACAGACAAGCATGGAAAGTGGATGCCCTATCCTTCAGTTGGAAAAAACTATCAGTTTACGCCTTTCCTCCTCTGCCTCTTCTTCCCAGGGTCCTACAAAAG